>NC_134400.1:79618767-79918767 GCF_050003625.1 Haematobia irritans
AGTGCATTAGCTGACTTAAATTTTGAGTCTATAGATTTTGTAGAAGTCTATCAAATTCTGTCCAGATCGAGTGATATTTAAATGTATGTATTTGGGACAAGCCTTTATAAAGGGTGATTTGTTAAGAGCTTGATAACTTTAAAAAAAAAAAAACGCATAAAATTTGCAAAATCTCATCGGTTCTTTATTTGAAACGTTAGATTGGTCCATGACATTTACTTTTTGAAGATAATTTCATTTAAATGTTGACCGCGGCTGCGTCTTAGGTGGTCCATTCGGAAAGTCAAATTTTGGGCAACTTTTTCGAGCATTTCGGCCGGAATAGCCCGAATTTCTTCGGAAATGTTGTCTTCCAAAGCTGGAATAGTTGCTGGCTTATTTCTGTAGACTTTAGACTTGACGTAGCCCCACAAAAAATAGTCTAAAGGCGTCAAATCGCATGATCTTGGTGGCCAACTTACCGGTCCATTTCTTGAGATGAATTGTTCTCCGAAGTTTTCCCTCAAAATGGCCATAGAATCGCGAGCTGTGTGGCATGTAGCGCCATCTTGTTGAAACCACATGTCAACCAAGTTCAGTTCTTCCATTTTTGGCAACAAAAAGTTTGTTAGCATCGAACGATAGCGATCGCCATTCACCGTAACGTTGCGTCCAACAGCATCTTTGAAAAAATACGGTCCAATGATTCCACCAGCGTACAAACCACACCAAACAGTGCATTTTTCGGGATGCATGGGCAGTTCTTGAACGGCTTCTGGTTGCTCTTCACTCCAAATGCGGCAATTTTGCTTATTTACGTAGCCATTCAACCAGAAATGAGCCTCATCGCTGAACAAAATTTGTCGATAAAAAAGCGGATTTTCTGCCAACTTTTCTAGGGCCCATTCACTGAAAATTCGACGTTGTGGCTCGTTAGTAAGTCTATTCATGATGAAATGTCAAAGCATACTGAGCATCTTTCTCTTTGACACCATGTCTGAAATCCCACGTGATCTGTCAAATACTAATGCATGAAAATCCTAACCTCAAAAGAATCACCCTTTATATAGCACCCAACACATTTGACGGATGTGATATGGTATCGAAAATTTAGATCTACAAAGTGGTGCAGGGTATAACAGAGTCGGCCCCGCCCGACTTTAAACTTTTCTTACTTGTTATAAATGGAAATTCATCGCCGTGCGGCTTAGTGGGGGCCACAGTTGCGCAATGGCCCTCCTTGGTCATGGATACAACCCCAGTTTCGACCAAACAGAAAATGTGTTTTAGCGGTGGATGCTGATGGTTTTAAAGCTTCTCTGAGTACTTTCCCGCAATGTGAAACGCCCATCGAAGCACTCATTAATAAGAGAGAAGTAAATCGCGTATAGTATCACAATGGACACCTAACCTTTTTGCGTATTCGGGTAGCCAGAACACACGAAAAAAGCGAATTCGCAAAATTATTGCGAATGCGTTTGCCAGAACAGACCTGTATGAGTTGAAGTTTGAAAAATGTGATTGTGTCAAACTTCATAATATTTTTTTGTCTCAAAAATTTTATGCACCAAACATGCGAATAAATTTCAATGGCCTTACAAATAAGTCCAATGCTAACTTAAAATAGGACGAACTGGGTTTATTTAACTGTTGAGACTCATGCCGTTTGTACCAATCATCACTTGTCATTAGATCAAGAAAGCACAGCAAATATTGTAAGCACATCAGGACTAGATGCAAACTAAAAGGTATCCATTGCAAAGATGTAAAGCTGGTAGGTGTTAGCAATGGCTCAGTTGTCTAAACCAGTCTGCTGACAATGCCTCATAAAAAATCAACAAAATTTGTGGAGTCTTGGGTGAATTTGAAAAATGATGGCATCACCTTGTGCAATGCCGTAAGTGCCAATGGAACCAGCCTTCTGCGATTTCCATGCCAGTAGGTGACTCCCACCCCCTGCCTCCGGCACTAAGAAAGTCAGTACCTGCCATTGATTAATGTTCCAATCATAGCCGTTTTGGTTGAAAGAGATCGACCAAAGGAAATTAATGACTCAGTTGTATTTCAAATCGTAATGATTTTGTTCCGAGTTTAACAGAGAAATAAACCAACGATAAGAATGATAAAAGCAAATACCATTGACAACATTCGTTTGCCATAGAGTTTGATATTCGGGAATGCTGGGGAAAATCTCCAGCACGATTAATACACACACCCTCAAAAAATCACTTCTGTAACATATACCCCAAACACATTTTGCTTCAAGCATATATATTTTCAGGGCTGGCCCAAACAAAATATTGTTTGTATTGTTCAAACATATTATGTCTCACCTTAGGCATACACGGGTAGAAAAAAATGTTAATGAAATTTTCTTTGTGTATATACATTTTTAAGGCGCTAATTGGTTATTTCCATTCTTTTACGTGCAACATTCTCTCTACGTCTCTCTTTCTAAACAGATATATGTTTATAGGTTATTTATAAGTTAATATAAGTTTGCATCCAAACATATTATATTTACAAAAATGTTATGTCCCAAACATAATAACATATTAGCATACTTGTATATGTCGCAAACATGTTATGCTAGTTCATGAACATTGTATGCTTCCAGTTAATAACAATGGGTTAAACACTTTGAGTTCCAAACATATTGTTACGTTTTTATATTTAGGCGTTTTTAATTACCCGACAATTAAAACACAGTTCTTTTAAATAACGACAATCTACAATTTATTTACTATGACTTCACACTTTACAATTCGTTCACACTGAAGTTATTCGTTTGACGCTTTAATTAAGACTGACTCGTTAGCCGCATGCGAGCGCTTTTATATATGACGGTGTGGCAATACGAGAACATTCTGGTAGCACTACAATATTCTGGCAACGCCAGAACATTCTTAGACAATGCTAGAAGTATCTACGACCATTAAGTTATTCGTCTGGTGGCTGCCAAACACATACACACTCACATAGATATATGCTCGCATTACTACAACAACAATGACAATAGACAATGAGATGAAATGAAATGAGAATGCAGAATAACAAAGCAAAGCAAAGAGAGTAATAACTAACATTTCGGTAAGCAAACAAAAGAACATGAAAGAAATTCAGGAAAATACTAGAAAATGAATAGATGATTCCAACAAGTGATAGAGAAATTTTATCGTTACAATTTGAAATTTTAAATTAACGGAAACTAATTTAAATAAACTTATGTCTATAATTATCAAATTCGTAACACTGCCTCCCGCTTAAGCCTGTTCGTCCCGAACAGGCACAGAACCTGTTCCGTAAGGAGCCAATCGTTCCAGATGTACAACTTTCATCTTTGATCTAGGGCTGTCGTCCTTCTGAATCCGGTATACAACATCATTGATCTTCTTGATGACTTTGTATGGGCCTTCCCACTGTGTTTGCAGTTTAGGACACAATCCTTTCTTTCGTTGCGGGTTAAATAGCAGAACCAATTCTTCTTCTTGGAAGCCCTCAGTATTTACAGCACGATCGTATCTCGCCTTCATTCTGTTGCTGACCATTTTTATTTTGTTGCGCACTGATTCGTGAACTTCACCGAAAGTGTTTGGGATGTCGTTTCTGTTTTCTTCCATGGCGAGCTCATTAGGTTTAGCGCCGAATATCAGATCTCCAGGCAACTTCAACTCAGTTCCGAATAGAACATTGGCCGGTGTTCGAGAGGTGGAATCATGAATGGCAGATCTATACGACAGCAAAAACTTTGGTATATGCTCGTCCCAGTCCCTCTGACCGTTGTCCACTACTTTTCGAAGATGTTCCTCCAGAGTGCGATTAAACCTTTCTACCATGCCATCGGATTGTGGATGTAATGGCGTAGTCCTCGTTTTCTTGATACCAAGGGATTCACACATCTCTTTGAATATGGCCGATTCAAAATTTCTTCCCTGGTCTGAGTGAATCTCGGACGGCACACCGTAGCGACATATCCAGTTTTTGTTGACCACATCCACAATCGTTTTTGCCTCTTGGTTTGGAATTGCATACACCTCCGGCCATTTGCTGAAGTAATCCATGACCACAAGGACATAACGGTTTCCAGAATCACTTACTGGGAAAGGGCCTGCCACGTCCATTGCTATTCTTTCAAACGGGGCTCCTGGTCTATACTCTTGCATAGGACCTCGACTTCTCCTTGTTGGACCTTTCGCCTTCATGCACTTCTCGCAATTGGCTACCCATTCAGCAATTGATTTCTGGCATCCAACCCAGTAGAATCGTTGCTTCACTTTCTCGGCTGTTTTGGTTATTCCCAGATGACCTCCACTGGGACCATTATGGAACTCCGCCAAAACGTCTCTTATTTTGGAATCCGGTACGATGATCAAATTTCGGCTGCTCTTGCCATCTTGGCTTTCCCATTTACGTTGCAGGGATCCATTGACTAGAACTAAACTATCCCATTGAGCCCAGTATGATTTCATAAGTGGACTTTCGGCTGCGATGTCTTTCTTACTGGGCTTCTTGTTCTCTTCCTTTGCCGAAATAATTTTGTTCAAAATGGGATCTTTACGCTGTTCTGTTGGCCAGTCCACTGCAGATTCGATGTGTAACAGCCGAATATCAACAATCTCCTCCTTATGTTCAGCTTTCGAGCAGTGCTTGCATTCTATATTGCAAGGTCGACGTGACAAAGCGTCAGCGTTACCGTGTTTTCCACCTTTTCTATGCTCGATACTGAAATCATAGCTTTGGAGCCTCTCGATCCAACGTGCCAGTTGAGCTTCCGGATTCTTGAATTGGAGCAACCATCGTAGAGCTGAGTGATCAGTCCTGAGCAAGAAGTGTTGTCCATACAAATATTTATGATAATGTTTTACACTCTCTATGACGGCTAGCAGCTCTCGTCGCGTTACACAGTAGTTCTTTTCGGGCTTGGACAACGTTCGGCTGAAATATCCGATGACCTTCTCCTTGCCGTCTATCTGTTGGGATAGCACACCTCCAATACCATGCGCGCTAGCATCTGTATCCAAAACAAATTTTTCGCCCGGAATAGGATACGCTAGAACAGGAGCTGAACATAAAAGTTCTTTTAAATGTTGGAATGATTCCTCCTGTTCGTCGCTCCACTGGAACTGCTGACCCTTTTGCGTCAATTTATGGAGACTAGCGGCGATGCTGGCGAAGTTTGGGACGAATCGTCGGTAATATGTACATAACCCAAGGAAACTTCTTAATTCGTGGAGATTTCCGGGTCGTGGCCAATCTCTGACAGCTTGGATTTTGTCTTCATCGGTGGATATGCCCTCTGCAGTCACATGATGACCCAGGTATTTAACTTCCCGCTGGAAAAGGGAGCATTTCTTTGCGTTAAGGCGTAGACCAGCGGCTGACAATTGCTGGATAACGTCTTTCAAGTTCTTAAGGTGCTCGTCAAATGTTTTGCCCATCACTATGATGTCGTCCAAGTATATCAAGCACGACTTCCAGTGCAACCCCTTCAGTACCCGCTCCATCAATCTTTCGAAGGTAGCCGGAGCGTTGCAGAGCCCGAACGGCATTACATTGAATTGCCAGAGACCGCCATTAACGCCAAAAGCCGTTTTTTCCTTGTCTTTCTCGACGATCTCTACTTGCCAATATCCACTCTGCAAATCAAGCGTAGAAAACCATGTTGCTCCGGCTAGTGTGTCCAACGTGTCATCAATGCGTGGAAGCGGATAACTGTCCTTTTTGGTGACATCATTCAGTTTTCTGTAGTCCACGCAGAATCGGGTACTTCCATCTTTCTTTTTGACCAGCACAACTGGGGAACACCAAGGACTTGATGATGGCTCGATCACTCCACTCTCCGCCATTTCCTTTATGAGCTTTTGAACTTCGTCTCTTTTTGCCAGGGGAACACTTCGTGGTGCCTGTTTTATGGGCCTTTCTTCTGCGGTTTTAATTTCATGTTTCACTACAGATGTTCTTCCTTGATTTCCCTTTTCAGAAGCAAAAGCAGAGGCGTTTTTCCACAACAATTGCTTGGCTTTATTTCTCTCTGACGGCGATAGATGACGTGTCCAAGCCTCGAAATACCCTTCCAGATGTTTTCTCACTGCTCCATGTGTCTTTGATGAGTTGCCTTCCAAATTGACTATTGCCTCGGCTGGTGTACATTTTCCAATAGCAGAAAATTTTACAATTTGCTCATGATTGTCAGACAAGTTCAAGACACGAACTGGTATTAGTCTCTCTTCGTTCGTTGTTACCAGGGCATTTGCTATCAAGATGTTGTTGCTTTTGTTTTCTGCTGGTTCAACAACCCACAATTGGCCGACTTCACAATCTCCATTCATAGAAACCCATATAATTGCTTCGGCATTCGGTGGTATAGACTCTGACTGGCTCGTTGTCAAACGTCTGACAGGTGTATTCCCGTCGTATCCCACGTTTACCGTTATTTCGGCATCGCACCATGTCATTACACGGCGCTTCATATCCAAATTGAGACCAAAAGCAATCATGAAATCCGCTCCAATTATAACTTCGTCTACTATATCGGCCACAATGAAATCATAAGTAACGGATTTGTTAGCAATAGTTAATTTTACGGTGACCTTTCCATATACGGTTGCGGGTTCCCCTGTAGCCGTGCGTAGCTTGACTCCAATCAGTGGTGTAACTTTTCCTTTTACTAAATCAGATCTAATGATAGACTTTGATGCACCAGTATCCAACGTCAAAGTACGCTTGTCGCCATTAATAACACCCGCAATAGTTAAATTGTTATTTTTCTGTTGAACTATTGCTATGGAGATGGTGGGGCCATCGTCTGTGGGAGCCAGCTCTTGCCCCGCTGAACTAGCTCGATTTAGTTTAAAGGTGACTCACTTGACTGTGGGGTCACCTTCTTATGGCTATTGTTTGATGGGGATGGCGATTTCGATCTTGATCGCTTACGACGTGCTTTACATTCCCGAGCAACATGTCCAGGCTTATCACAGTTATAGCACTTCATTCTGGATTTTGTTGTCTCCTGCTTCATTTCTTGCATTGCCTGCTTAACGGCTTCTTTCACTGAATCAATCACGGAATTTGATTCGTCATTCTCAGTCTCCACCTTACGTACTTTGTGAACTTGAGGACGTGCTAGTACTCTCGCTGTCTCTTGTGCAAGGGCAAATGTTACAGTTTCCACATATGTAGCTTTTTGTGACGCATATGTTGCACATTTTATGTCTGGGTCCCGAATGCCATTCACAAAGGTCTCAATTTTGATGCGGTCCACAAGTGGGTGACTCTCTCCTGGATATGCCAAAAGCACCAACCGCTCAACCTCTGTTGCAAAGTCTTGTAGAGTCTCATTTGACTTCTGGACTCTTCCTCTTAATTCCATTCTGAAGATGTCTTGCTTATGTTCTCCGCCGTACTTACGTTGAAGTGCCGCTATTATTTCATTATAATTATTTCTAGAGGCAGCGGGAATGCTTTGTATCACATCAGCGGCGTTGCCCTTTAATGCCAATAGAAGTTCAATGGCTTTGTCATTGTCGTTCCATAAATTTCTAGAAGCAACCATTTCAAATTGGAATTTGAATACATCAAATGAAGTTGAGCCATCGAAAACAGGAGGTTTGGTTTTCGAGCCCTCGATAACGCGCACTGGTCCACCTTTAATTTCCAGCTCTGACATTTTTCTTTCAATGTGTAGAAACCTCTCATCATGAACCATAATTTTCTCATCCACAGAAATAATCTTTTTATCCAGCTCCCCAATTTGGCTTTCGATATGGTCCACACGTTTTTCCATGCCTTCAGCAATTTGTTGAATATTCTCATTTAGAATTCTAGAATTTTCGTCCATTTTTTTTGAATTTTCGTCGAATTTTTCTTCCAATTTTCTAGAATTAGCTTCCATCATTTTGCTCAAAATATTGACCATCGATGTGTAATCAACAACATTAGGAGCTACAGATGGAGTTTCCAAGGCGCTGGCTACTACTGATTCGTCAAGATCTTCCTTATAATCGAACTCATGTGTTTCGATATCAATATTGCGCCGCTCGAACTCTTCCAGTAGACGCTTTTGAAGCTGGGCCTTATTGCCTGTTGTCGGCAGCTCCAGTTTGCTCAATTCCTTTTTTAAGTCTTCCACACGAAGCTCATTAAACTTCATTGTAGATTTTTTTTTTTGTTATCCCACTTCTGACACCAATTGTTACGTTTTTATATTTAGGCGTTTTTAATTACCCGACAATTAAAACACAGTTCTTTTAAATAACGACAATCTACAATTTATTTACTATGACTTCACACTTTACAATTCGTTCACACTGAAGTTATTCGTTTGACGCTTTAATTAAGACTGACTCGTTAGCCGCATGCGAGCGCTTTTATATATGACGGTGTGGCAATACGAGAACATTCTGGTAGCACTACAATATTCTGGCAACGCCAGAACATTCTTAGACAATGCTAGAAGTATCTACGACCATTAAGTTATTCGTCTGGTGGCTGCCAAACACATACACACTCACATAGATATATGCTCGCATTACTACAACAACAATGACAATAGACAATGAGATGAAATGAAATGAGAATGCAGAATAACAAAGCAAAGCAAAGAGAGTAAGAACTAACATTTCGGTAAGCAAACAAAAGAACATGAAAGAAATTCAGGAAAATACTAGAAAATGAATAGATGATTCCAACAAGTGATAGAGAAATTTTATCGTTACAATTTGAAATTTTAAATTAACGGAAACTAATTTAAATAAACTTATGTCTATAATTATCAAATTCGTAACAATATAATTTTACAATCAAACATATGAACATTAATGGAATTGGCTGCCATGATGTCAATCGCGACAGAAATCCTATTTAAGGTTAAGGTTAGAAATTACTCAATAACGTATTTCAAGCAAAATAATAAATTGCCCAAACCCTCTGTATCCCACGTCATTTATTTTTGCACCTTAGGCTGGGTGTATACCAACTTCGTCATTCCGTTTGTAACACATCGAAATATTGGTCTCAGACCCTGTAAAGTACATATTCTGAATCGTGGGATGTACGTCCGTTTGTTGGAATCAGGCACAAGTAAATATTACTGATGTAAGTCAATTCCGACCCCCAGAAGTGTACATATCATCCGATCCGTTTGGTACGTCATGTTAGTATACGCCATTTAATAGCCGTGCCCAAATTGGTCCATATCAGCTCAGAAATACATGTAGCCCCCATATAAACTGAATCTCAGATTTAATTTTTCAAGCCTTTTGGAGGAGTAGATTTCATCCGATCTAGTTGAAATTTGGTGCATAGTGTTAGAGTATGGTTTCTAACTTCTTTCTTCATCGTTTTAATTATGACTTTCGAAGTATTTTGATGCAACTAAGTCAATCACCGAAAGAAAAAGCGTTCGTCACATTGACGATTCAGTTTCATCAATGCGTTTTCGTCTATGTAAAGTTTCGTCTATGTGAGTATTTCGGTAGTCCACATGACGAAATCAATCATCACATTGATTTAGTTTCGTCTAAAAGACGAAATTATTTTCTTAACGATTCAGGGAAAGTTAACCAAAATGAACACTTGATTTAAATTTATTTCGTTTATATGAAGTCCCATTATATGAATTCCACATTTTAAAAAAAGTTGGGCAAAAGTTTTAAGTGTTTTATTTTCATGATGTACCATGGATACTGGTTTTCGTCAATGCGATGAAAGAATCTTCAAATTGATGTTCTATCATTTAAATGATAGAATTTGAGACCATTAAATGGTCGGGAAAATCATGTACCTGACCATTCAATTTTTTTACTTTTTTACAGGGAAAAAAGTATTTTTATAGGTTAAGTATAGACATGTCTGGTACCATTACATGACCATAAAGACCATTTACATTTTTTTCGTGACCATTTAATTTTTTAACTTTTTTGCAGCGAAAAGAGTTTTATAAAAACATTGAGCAGGTACACACGATTTTCATTTTGCGCGTCAGTAGTGTGTTGATTGTTTCTTGGAATGGACGGAGAATACAGATTTACTGTTTTGTGTTAATTTATTTATTCAGAAGTGGCACGTGGTTTTATGCGAACAAAAAGGGAAGTGTAATTGAAAAAATGTATCTGTTTTGTTCTGCATTTTGCTATATGGTATCATTTATTTTTATTTGCAGTTACATTACACATTTGTACATTTGATGGGTACGATGTAAATATTGAATAATTACTTATGGTTTAAATTGAAAAAAAAAGAGTGTGTAAAAATATATGATGTTTGCTTGAACGGCATTATAAATACAAATAAGCAATGAATTAGTTTATAAATAAATAAAAACAAATAAATAAAGTTAATTTTGTGTTTTTTTTTTCTAAAGTGGCGTCCTTTTTCGACGATGAAAACAGTTTTTTCATAAAGATCAAAACATTTTAGGTTGTGACCATGTTCTTTTAACTAGAAGAAAAACATTTTGAATGAATTCCATAACATTTTAAATCATGACCATTGTATTGTCATTCAAACAAAATTCTTTTTATACCCTTCACCACTACTGTGGCACAGGGTATAATAAGTTTGTGCATTTGTATGTAACGCCAAGAAGGAGTAATCATAGACCAACCTTTTAGTATACGGATCGGCTTAGAATTAAATTCTGAGTCGATTTAGCGATGTCCGTCTGTCTGTCTATCTGTCCGTCTGTCTGTCTGTCTGTCTGTCTGTTGATGTATTTTTGTGTGCAAAGTACAGCTCGCAGTTTTAGTCCGATTGTCCTAAAATTTGGTAAAGGGTCCTGTTTCGGCTCAAAGACGATCCCTATTGATTTTGGAAAAAATCGGTTCAGGTTTAGATATAGCTGCCATATATATTTTTCACTGATCTGGTCATAATTGGCGTGTATATTAACCGATCTTCCTCAAATTCCGTACATCCGAATATTTTATGGGTCTCGAAAAACTTGCAAAATATGCCAAATCGGTTCAGATTTAGATATATCTCCCATATATAGCTTTCGCCCGATTTACACTCATTTGCCCACAGAGGCCAATTTTTAACTCCGATTTAGTTGAAAATTTGCACAGGGAGTAGAATTAGCATTGTAACTATGCCTGCCAAATTTGGTTGAAATCGGTTCAGATTTAGATATAGCTCCCATATATAGCTTTCGCCCGATTTACACTCAAATGACTACAGAGGCCAATTTTTAACTCCGATTTAGTTGAAATTTTGCACAGAGAGTAGAATTAGCATTGTTGCTATGCGTGCCAAATTTGGTTGAAATCGGTTCAGATTTAGATATAGCTCCCATATATATGTTTTTCTGATTTCGACAAAAATGGTCAAAATACCAACAATTTCCTTGTAAAATCGCCACCGCTTAGTCGAAAAGTTGGTAAAATGACTCTAATTTTTCTAAACTTCTAATACATATATATCGAGCGATAAATCATAAATAAACTTTTGCAAAGTTTCCTTAAAATTGCTTCAGATTTAAATGTTTCCCATATTTTTTTACAAAGAGTGTGTTCCACCCTAGTGCATTAGCCGACTTAAATTTTGAGTCTATAGATTTTGTAGAAGTCTATCTAATTCGGTCCAGATCGAGTGATATTTAAATGTATGTATTTGGTACAAACCTTTATATATAGCCCCCACATTTGACGGATATGATATGGTATCGAAAATTTAGATCTACAAAGTGGTGCAGGGTATAATATAGTCGACCCCGCCCGACTTTAGACTTTCCTTACTTGTTTATCAATATAATAACATTTTAGATGAGGACAATTATATTTTTCTTAGAACCATGTTCACTGAGCCAACATGGTTGCAGGTGAAAATGTTACATGGTTGCCGCAAAAATAGCTCCTATCATATTATTTTGGTCTTCAAATATGAGTGTGACAATCATGTTTCTTCTCTGCGTGTAGGTTAGGTGGCAGCTCGATGTATCAGGCTCACTTAGACTATTCAGTCCATTGTGATACCACCTAAACGTCGAATCAATCGTCATTGTGACGAAACAGTGTTCAATGCGATGATGAATTACAATTCATCGACATGAGGGAAAATTCATCACCGGGATGAAATGTTACGTTAGCTCATGATGTACATTTTCCTTTCAGTGTATCCTTCACAGAATATTTCGATGGATGAGATAATAACATATAATCCTTCTGACAAAACATTCCAATGCACTACGGGCCAAATTACCGAAATCTCACACATAAAATCAATTTTTGAACTTTAAAATTAAATAAATTAAACATATGGTGCAACAAAAAATTTGACAACACATTACCAAAAAAAAAAAAACAATCCAAAATGATAAAACAATATGGCAACAGTTTGGCTTTTTGAGGCCGACGAAGTGGTAACTCTTTGTTATTGATGTTTTTCTTGAATTCATAGTTTAGCAAGGTGCTTTAGAGATTTTGCTGTTAAAAAAAGTTATAAACTTAATTTAAAATGTTAAATTTAAGTCAAGGTATGTACTTTTAGTAAAAATTAACAAAGATTGTAAATGGTGTTTGGTTATTTAAGAAAAATATGTGATAAAAAGCATATTTTTTCTTTGCTTAATTTAATGTATGTCCCATGTTTTCTGGAGTGGAACTTACTAACTTGGAACGGATTGGTAGCGTTCTATACTGCGTTAGCAAAAACATTAAAAGAGGTCTTCCATGACGACTTAAAGAAAAAAAGTAAAATAATTGTACAGGGAAATAAAAAAAGTGGAATGAAGTAACATTACTTTGTTTAGTTGAAACATCTTAACCCTTTCGACCCTAAAGTTGCCTGTGGGTAACTTTTTGTGTTTTGAGACTAACTGTCAGCGCTGTTTTTATGTTTGTTCATAAAACTGTAACGGTATCGAAAGCTTCAAGTGTTTTCTTCAAGTTGAATGAAAAATCAGCTAATTTGGTTGTCAATTAGCAAAAATTTTTTCATTAATACGCACGTGCCTGAAGAAAAAATTATTTGCGAATTTAAAAAGAGGTTTTTATACATGTGACTTTTTTCAAAAATTACAACTAAAATGTTGAAAGTTTTTATTAAATCTGTTGTAGTACATGTCAAATAAAATATTTCTGGAAGTCAAATCTTAGAATTGAAAAAAAAAACAACAGATGAGAAATTTTTAAAATTGAAAAGTTGCCTGTGGGCAACTTTGGGCAATTGTGGTAGTAAAATTACATATATTCCCACCCGACCAAAGTGCCGAGAAATGGCGAAGGTTCGCTAAAGCGAACATTTTTCGAAATAAATTAACGCGCGCATTATTCGAGAAAAGTTCGATAATAGTAAAATTTCGAACGTTCATTGTTTCGAAGTAATAACGAATATTTTTCGGCTGATATGTTGGTGTTCCGCCATGTTTGTTTTTGACAATGAAAGAGATTAAAAAGTCATTTCAGTTTAAGAAATTGTTAAGTTTTGATGAAGTGTCTAATCGAATCTAAAAGAGGTAAGTAATTATATTGTTACGTTTTTATATTTAGGCGTTTTTAATTACCCGACAATTAAAACACAGTTCTTTTAAATAACGACAATCTACAATTTATTTACTATGACTTCACACTTTACAATTCGTTCACACTGAAGTTATTCGTTTGACGCTTTAATTAAGACTGACTCGTTAGCAGCATGTGAGCGCTTTTATATATGACGGTGTGGCAATACGAGAACATTCTGGTAGCACTACAATATTCTGGCAACGCCAGAACATTCTTAGACAATGCTAGAAGGATCTACGACCATTAAGTTGTTTACCTGGTGGCTGCCAAACACATACACACTCACATAGATATATGCTCGCATTACTACAACAACAACAATAATGACAATAGACAATGAGATGAAATGAGAATGCAGAATAACAAAGCAAAGGGGTTGCTATTCTATGAGAGAGTAAGAACTAACATTTCGGTAAGCAAACAAAAGAACATAAAAGAAATTCAGGAAAATACTAGAAAATGAATAGATGATTCCAACAAGTGATAACGAAATTTTATCGTTACAATTTGAAATTTTAAATTAACGGAAACCAATTTAAATAAACTTATATCTATAATTATCAAATTCGTAACACTGCCTCCCGCTTAAGCCTGTTCGTCCCGAACAGGCACAGAACCTGTTCCGTAAGGAGCCAATCGTTCCAGATGTACAACTTTCATCTTTGATCTAGGGCTGTCGTCCTTCTGAATCCGGTATACAACATCATTGATCTTCTTGATGACTTTGTATGGGCCTTCCCACTGTGTTTGCAGTTTAGGACACAATCCTTTCTTTCGTTGCGGGTTAAATAGCAGAACCAATTCTTCTTCTTGGAAGCCCTCAGTATTTACAGCACGATCGTATCTCGCCTTCATTCTGTTGCTGACCATTTTTATTTTGTTGCGCACTGATTCGTGAACTTCTCCGAAAGTGTTTGGGATGTCGTTTCTGTTTTCTTCCATGGCGAGCTCATAAGGTTTAGCGCCGAATATCAGATCTCCAGGCAACTTTAACTCAGTTCCGAATAGAACATTGGCCGGTGTTCGAGAGGTGGAATCATGAATGGCAGATCTATAGGACAGCAAAAACTTTGGTATATGCTCGTCCCAGTCCCTCTGGCCGTTGTCCACCACTTTTCGAAGATGTTCCTCCAGGGTGCGATTAAACCTTTCTACCATGCCATCGGATTGTGGATGTAATGGCGTAGTCCTCGTTTTCTTGATACCAAGGGATTCACACATCTCTTTGAATATGGCCGATTCAAAATTTCTTCCCTGGTCTGAGTGAATCTCGGACGGCACACCGTAGCGACATATCCAGTTTTTGTTGACCACATCCACAATCGTTTTTGCCTCTTGGTTTGGAATTGCATACACCTCCGGCCATTTGCTGAAGTAATCCATGACCACAAGGACATAACGGTTTCCAGAATCACTTACTGGGAAAGGGCCTGCCACGTCCATTGCTATTCTTTCAAACGGGGCTCCTGGTCTATATTCTTGCATAGGACCTCGACTTTTCCTTGTTGGACCTTTCGCCTTCATGCACTTCTCGCAATTGGCTACCCATTCAGCAATTGATTTCTGGCATCCAACCCAGTAGAATCGTTGCTTCACTTTATCGGCGGTTTTGGTTATTCCCAGATGACCTCCACTGGGACCATTATGGAACTCCGCCAAAACGTCTCTTATTTTGGAATCTGGAACGATGATCAAATTTCGGCTGCTCTTGCCATCTTCGCTTTCCCATTTACGTTGCAGGGATCCATTGGCTAGAACTAAACTATCCCATTGAGCCCAGTATGCTTTCATAAGTGGACTTTCGGCTGCGATGTCTTTCTTGCTGGGTTTCTTATTTTCTTGTTTTGCCGAAATAATTTTTCTCAGAATGGGATCTTTACGTTGCTCTGTTGACCAGTCTGTGCCAGATTCGATGTGTAACTGCCTGACATTTACAACTGTCTCCTTTGGTTCAGCCTTCGAGTAGCGTCTGTTTTCTACATTGCAATGCCGTCGTGTCAAGGCTTGATCAATAACTTGTTTGCCACCTTTTCTATTATCCGCAAAATTTGAATTTGAGTCGCTTGGCTTTGTGGTCGCCTTCTTCTGATTATTGCTTAATGGAGATGGCGAGATTGACCCCGACGTTTTACGCCACGCTTTACATTCCCGGGAAAGATGTCCAGCCTTATCACAGTTATAGCATTTCATTCTAGATTTATTTGCTTGCTGCTTCATTTCTTGCATTATCTGCTTTAGAGCCTCTTTTACCAATTCAATGACCGATTTCGATTCTTCACACTCGGTCTCTACTCTGCGTACTTTGTGAATTTGAGGCCGTGCCAGCAATCTCGCAGTCTCTTGTACAAGTGCAAATGTTACTGTTTCTGTGAATGTAGCTTTTTGTGCGGCATATGTTGCACATTTTATCTCAGGGTCTCGAATGCCATTCACAAAAGTCTCAATCTTGATACGATCTATAAGAGGATGATTCTCTCCAGGGTATGCCAAAAGCACTAGCCGCTCAACTTCTGTTGCGAAGTCTTGTAGGGTCTCGTTTGATTTCTGGACTCTACCTCTTAATTCCATTCTAAAGATGTCTTGCTTGTGCTCTCCACCATACTTGCGTTGAAGCGCCGCTATTACTTCATTATAGTTATTTCTAGAAGCAGCGGGAATGCTTTGTATCACATCAGCAGCATTGCCCTTTAATGCCAATAGAAGTTCAATTGCTTTATCATCGTCATTCCACAAATTTCTACAAGCAACCATTTCGAATTGGAATTTGAAGACATCAAATGACGTTGAGCCATCGAAAACAGGAGTTTTGATTTTTGAGCCCTCGATGACGCGCACTGGACCACCTTTAATTTCCAGCTCTGACATTTTTTTCTCGATGTGCAGAAACTTCTCATCATGAACCATAATTTTCTCATCCACGGAAAGAACTTTCTTATCCAATTCCACAATTTGATTTTCTATATGGTCCACACGTTTCTCCATGCCTTCAGAAATTTGTTGTAATTTTTCGTTGAGAATTCTAGAATTTTCGTCGAATTTTTCTTCCAATTTTCTAGAACTTGCTTCCATTTGTAGGGCATTTTCTTTAAGCAATTTTCTAGAATTTTCTTCCATTTTTCTAGAATTCTCATCCATGATTTTTCTAGAGTTTTCTTCCATCATTTTGCTCAAAACATTGAGCATTGATGTGTAATCCACAACACTCGAAGCCACAGATGGAGTTTCTACACTGCTTGTATTGACGAGTATTGATTCATCAATGTCTTCCTTATAATCAAACTCATGCGTCGCAATGTCCATATTACGCCGTTCAAACTCTTCCAGTAGACGCTTTTGAAGCTGGGCCTTATTGCCTGTTGTCGGCAGCTCCAGTTTGCTCAATTCCTTTTTTAAGTCTTCCACACGAAGCTCATTAAACTTCATTGTAGATTTTTTTTTCCGTTATCCCACTTCTGACACCAATTGTTACGTTTTTATATTTAGGCGTTTTTAATTACCCGACAATTAAAACACAGTTCTTTTAAATAACGACAATCTACAATTTATTTACTATGACTTCACACTTTACAATTCGTTCACACTGAAGTTATTCGTTTGACGCTTTAATTAAGACTGACTCGTTAGCAGCATGTGAGCGCTTTTATATATGACGGTGTGGCAATACGAGAACATTCTGGTAGCACTACAATATTCTGGCAACGCCAGAACATTCTTAGACAATGCTAGAAGGATCTACGACCATTAAGTTGTTTACCTGGTGGCTGCCAAACACATACACACTCACATAGATATATGCTCGCATTACTACAACAACAACAATAATGACAATAGACAATGAGATGAAATGAGAATGCAGAATAACAAAGCAAAGGGGTTGCTATTCTATGAGAGAGTAAGAACTAACATTTCGGTAAGCAAACAAAAGAACATAAAAGAAATTCAGGAAAATACTAGAAAATGAATAGATGATTCCAACAAGTGATAACGAAATTTTATCGTTACAATTTGAAATTTTAAATTAACGGAAACCAATTTAAATAAACTTATATCTATAATTATCAAATTCGTAACAATATTTATATATCTTTTACAAAACTACCAATTTTCTTTCTTGTTTAATTTGCAGATGTATCCAGGAAAATGTTACTGATTGATTATAGTCCTTGCCTTAAATCACTTTAATTTTTTATTCCTAAATGTAAATATTTTAAGTATTTTGTTCGCAAGACATAATATCTATATTATTTTGTATTATATGTAATTTGTGTTGTAATAAAATAAAAACAAACTTCAAATTTGTCTTGTGAGTAGTAACTCAACTTATAATGGGAACAAAATGGGACTAAAACAGTACAGAAAACCTTCGAAACCGAAATGATATCGAACTCGAAATAGATTCGTTAACGATCCATTATAGATATCGCGAAACCTTCGTTAACGAATCACTAGCAAGACTTCGAAAACGAAGAGTTTACTGGCAGTAAAAGAACGACAGATGAACGTTTTTCGAATCATTTTCGAACCATTCTCGATATCGTTTTCGATAGTTTTCTTCGAGAAATATCCGAGAATACTTCTATACTGAATACAATAACGAACTTTGTGGTCAGGTGGGTTTGGACATAAGACCTGGAGAAAAAAAGGTTTGAAAAACAATGATTTTGAAAAAAAAAATTGAACTTCGATTGGGATGTCCCAGTGAAGAGAAATGAGGTGATGATGTGGAAAACATATCCGCAGTGCAGTGGGGAATTTGGAAGGAATCGTGAAAAAGGGAGGAAGCCACTTCTTGGCAACATACTAGTGGATTAGCACGAATATTGGCGTTGTATAATACTTTGGACACCGCCAATTAAATTGACATGGGTTGAAAAAAAAAACATTTTCGTGATTCACGCGAAGCCGTAAATGAAATTTAAACGAAATCTCGTGAATGTGCGTGAACGGGACTAAAGAAAAATGTATGGCGCGCGAGCGTGAGTAACATAAAAATCAAATTGTGTTCGTGATTGTGAATGAGTAAAATTTCTCCGAAATCACGCTCCCGATAAAAATTAACCTCACGATCCAACGTTCACGATTAAATTCAAGCTCACCGATTTTAATCACCTTTACTTAATTAATCACCCTTAAGATTTCAATAGCGTGAGTCACGAGAAATTTCGTTCATTACCAGAATTTTATTGTCGTGTTCCGAAAATATTCGTGACTCACAAGATTTGTCGTGAATTACGAAAATTGTCGTGAATCGTGCGAAAGCGTGAGGCATAAACGTTGTTCATGTATGAGCGTGCGCGAGTATGACTTTTCATTTCATGACCGTGAATTCCTACCCACATGGCGTGCGTGAATACAAATATTTCTTCGTGTTTGAGCGTGATTGAAATTCCACTCAGGCGCGCATCTAAGTATATATTTACTGTGAAATAACAAAAAACTTAAAAAGGATCCAATAAAACGCTAATATGTCTATCATTACAAAACAAACTATTTTGTAGTCACAATTGCCCAAAGTTGCCCACAGGCAACATTCTCTACCGCCTAAACGAATGGACGTGGCGACCCGAAATTTTGGCTAGACGCTTCTTAAATAAATGAAAAAATGAAAATGAATGAGAAATTTGGGTAAATCTGCAATATCTACCATAGCATTAAAAATAGATATATAAAATACTGGGGTGTTTTACTGTAACTGATTCGTCAGCACAGGTTCCGTTACAAAATTTGCTAAATTATACAGCTAATATTTAAATATAGAATTACATATTGCAGAGTTTCAAGGTAGTGACACGTAGGGAAGTATGTTAATAAAGGGTGATTTGTTAAGAGCTTGATAACTTTGTTTTTAAAAAAAACGCATAAAATTTGCAAAATCTCATCGGTTCTTTATTTGAAACGTTAGATTGGTCCATGACATTTACTTTTTGAAGATAATTTCATTTAAATGTTGACCGCGGCTGCGTCTTAGGTGGTCCATTCGGAAAGTCCAATTTTGGGCAACTTTTTCGAGCATTTCGGCCGGAATAGCCCGAATTTCTTCGGAAATGTTGTCTTCCAAAGCTGGAATAGTTGCTGGCTTATTTCTGTAGACTTTAGACTTGACGTAGCCCCACAAAAAATAGTCTAAAGGCGTCAAATCGCATGATCTTGGTGGCCAACTTACCGGTCCATTTCTTGAGATGAATTGTTCTCCGAAGTTTTCCCTCAAAATGGCCATAGAATCGCGAGCTGTGTGGCATGTAGCGCCATCTTGTTGAAACCACATGTCAACCAAGTTCAGTTCTTCCATTTTTGGCAACAAAAAGTTTGTTAGCATCGAACGATAGCGATCGCCATTCACCGTAACGTTGCGTCCAACAGCATCTTTGAAAAAATACGGTCCAATGATTCCACCAGCGTACAAACCACACCAAACAGTGCATTTTTCGGGATGCATGGGCAGTTCTTGAACGGCTTCTGGTTGCTCTTCACTCCAAATGCGGCAATTTTGCTTATTTACGTAGCCATTCAACCAGAAATGAGCCTCATCGCTGAACAAAATTTGTCGATAAAAAAGCGGATTTTCTGCCACTGATTTTGGTAATAAAATTCAATGATTTGCAAGCGTTGCTCGTTAGTAAGTCTATTCATGATGAAATGTCAAAGCATACTGAGCATCTTTCTCTTTGACACCATGTCTGAAATCCCACGTGATCTGTCAAATACTAATGCATGAAAATCCTAACCTCAAAAGAATCACCCTTTATGATCTCTTCATATATGTTTCAACAACAAAATGTTATTTTTGGACTGGGAACGCAAACATTTTGTTTTTTTTTTTCTCTAAAAAAACATACAGGGTTGGCAAAACATATTGAACTGAACATTTTTTAACGAATATGTTCCCATTTCTACATAGAGTTGTAGAAATAATTGTAATCAAAATTGTTAGCTACAATGAGAGTGTAAGAGATTGAATTGAACTAAAATTGCTGAAATCCTACATGCTAAGGTAGTGATCAAGATGGAGTAATAATGTGCATCAGTTCTAATCTAGATTTTCAGCTTCCAATGTTACTACATATTAATATATTTTTTATAATTTTGTGAATGGTGAAAGTGGTTGAGATATCCAAAATTCTGATCATACTTTACTCGTCCCCAATGGTACATGTACAAAATTTCAGAGCTCTAGGCGCTTCCGTTGGGTTGAAATACATCCTTCATTTGAAAGTGAGCGTGGTCGGATCGGTCCAAAATTTTTATTATACTTTATTCTCATCCCCAGTGGTACATGTACAAAATTTCAGAGCTTTAGGCACTTCCGTCATTTGGCCCATAGTGCAATGGATTGCAAGTTATTTTCGAAATTCTCATGAATATGGATTTCAATTTATTGATGGTGTTTAAGGAAGACTGAATAGCCCAAGTGAGCCTGAAAATAAGTCGTGCTACCACGTTAACCTAAGGAAGAAGATAAAGTCCTCGTATCAAGGGGTGGTTAAATCGTATTTCAATATATTGTAAGAATATATAGACGTACACCCAGAGAAGGTATATGATCACCTCAAACATGTTTTAAGAGCAAAATGTTATTTTTGGGTGGTGACCATGTAACATGGTTTTCGCAACCATGTTATTTTCTCGGAAATCATGTATCTGATTTCGACAAGCAGGCTATATTTGACGAGAAAATAACATTTTATTGACAAACATGTTACATGGTCACCATACAAAAATAACATTTTGCTCTTGAAACATGTTTGAGGTGATCATATTCCTTCTCTGCGTGTACTACTGCCAATTGGATTTCACATAACCGTATTGAAATCGGGTTCATTAATCTGCGTAGTTTTTTTTTATGCCCACACGTTGTACCTAAATCCGATTTTTGTCACAACAATTTTCACGGTTTCATCAATTGACAAACGCGTTGCATTCACATGCCTTCAAATTGCTTTTGAGTAAAAAGTTCCAAAAAATTCTAAAATATTTCAGTATGAGGTTTTCATGCCTTAGGATATTAAAAACAGTTTTTGAAATCAAATCTAAGGATCCTGTAACAGTTTTTGACATTTACTACGTTTTATACAGGTATATGACGTTTTCGACGTTTACAACTTTTTCACAGTAGAAAACCCAAAAAATTGATGCTCTGTTGGTTTATTTCTACTCAATGCTGGCGCCCAAGTTCGGGGCTGTATATTACTGAAATGGAATAAAAGGCCTAGCTATTTTTTTTCTGTGCAGAGAAAACATTACTAAAGATTTCTCAATTGAAGCCAAAGCGATGTCAAAAGTATCCCAATAAACACAAACGTTTGAAAAATGCTAAATTTCAACAATTTTTCAAACATTTTTTCAAAGGATTAGGGTAATATTCAAGTTGAGAAATTGTTGAGAAAATCGCGTTCTCAACAAAAAACAGACATTACCCTCAACAGTGAAATTCAACACATTAGCAATAATATCTCAAGTGTTATCCTCAAATTGAAATGCATCGCTACTCAATACTTTGTCAAACAATTTTCGATGCGAGTCAAATTCAAAATTAACATCGTTGCGAATACTTTTCAACCTAAATTTGTATGAATGATATCCCCACTTCAAATTGATAGTCAAAGCCAAAATTCTATGAATTTTGTATAATTTATTCATTTTCATCAAAATAAAATATAAAATAATACACTACACTACATAATACACTACAATACCAATTGATAAATAATAATCTTGTTAAACATATCAACAAATAAGAACAAAAAAAAAAAAAAAAAAAAACAAACAAACAACAAAACTTTAAATATGTTAAACATTATTAGTAAACACTTTTGCATTGATAATTCGTTTTCCTTCCTTTTGGTTCCTTCCTTTTATTAACATGCGGGCAATTTGAAATTAGGAAAGTACTGGACCGCGTGTTAGAATTGATTTCCAGCAGAAGGAATTCACAAAATATCCATTTTAAACTGATAATAGCATATGAATTAAACTGATGATGTGATGCACATTTTCATCCAGAAGTTGTTGATTTCAACAATTTGTTGTTTTTAACAATTTTAATTGGTTGTACTTGTAATGTTTCTGGAAACCTTTTCTTGTCGATATGCCACTCATTCTTCATTGGTCAGCTTCTTATTGTTTGCAAGAATGTAGCATCCAAAGATTTTAGTTTTCTGCAAAGAGATTTAAATTTAGTGACTTCTTTAAAGTGTTGATTTAATTTTTCATATTGACGTACCAATTATTATAAACTATTTGAAGCAGTTCCAGTTAATTGTCCACCATTTTTTCATTGGTCAGCTTTGTAATGTTTTCAAGAACGTAGAATCCATAATCTTAGTTTTCTGCAAAGAGATATACATTTAGTGACTTCCTTAAAGTTTTATATCATTTTTTATTTTCACTTACCTATTTTTATAAACTATTTGGTTTGTCTAAAATTTTCCTTTTTTTATTTCTTGCAATTGACCACGAACTTCATTGCACAAATAAGTATTGAAACCACATGGTTTTTTCGTTGCATTTTAGGGTAGTGTTTTGTCAAAGTTTTCTCATATTATCTTCAACACCTTTTCAAAAATTTCGTCAACATTTTGGCAAATTGGAAGTAATTCGCAAGCAATTTGAAGATGTATTGAAGATGAGCTATTTCAAGTCAAGTTGAATTTATGTTGAAAATTATATTTACCCTCAAACTGAAAAGTTGTTGCATTTGAAAAACGCTCATCATGTGTTTATTGGGATAGTATGTTAATCTCCTGAAACTTCAATACACTTAGTCCAACGCTTTTCTAGCAATTCTATCCCTAGATTAAAATAGTTTTCCTCAAGCTCTTCAAAATAGTGGTCAAGCAACTCGTGCTTTAATTCGTTGATTTTAGTCATTGTTATAACACTCTTGTGGGCTGGTGCGTTGTCTTGATGAAACATATTTTTTAATTGATCCAAAAGGTTGCAATAGTACTCTGAATTTATTGTTTTACCCTTTTGCAGATAGTTAATCAATAAAATACCTTTGATGTCCCAAAAAACCGTTGCCATAACCTTACCAGCTGATTGAATTGTTTTTGCCTTCTTTGGGCACTTCCTCCAGCTTCAGTCCATTGTTTGGATTGTTCTTTTGTCTCTGGAGTATAATGGTGGATCCATGTCTCATCAACAGTTATGAAACGACGCTTAAAATCCATTTTATTTCGCTTAAAATAATCCAGCCAAGCTTGAGAAATGTTCATTCTTATGCGTTTTTGATCGACTGTTAACAAATGCGGTACCCATCTTGCAAATGCGGCACCCATCACGCACTTTTATTCATCGATCATTTAATACCATATCATGCACTTTGGCTACAATTTCTGTTGTTGTTGCTATTTTTGGACGTCCACTACGTGGTTCATCTTCAATGCTTGTACGACCACGTTTAAATTCAGCAACCCGATTTTTTACTGTTGCATATGAATGAGCACTTTCACCTAACACATTCACCATAGCATTATGAATTTTTTGTCCCGATAAACCTTTTTTATGTAAATATTTAATGACAGTACGCATTTCTAATTTTTCCATTGTAAAAAAATTGCGGATGCGTCTTTTTTGAACACCTGTTTCTATATGAAGGAGTTGCCAGATCGAAACAAAATTTAACATGTATTCATACCTGAGATGGAAGTTTCCAAAAAACTTAACTTTTTTCTGTTTATACCGCGCTTTTTGTGCTAGGCTAAGAAGTTTCCGAACTGCCCTCGTATTTTGCATGTTCATATTAATCCCAAAATTATTGAATGTGATTCCCAGGCATTAAATCTTTAGTAAATCGATTGCTTATGGAAAGTGAAAATGTTTCGTTGTTTTCATGTCCAATCTCGTTCTCGTAGATCCGTAGTCCAATAAAGGGAACTGGTGAGGATGTGGGAACCGAAACATGTACCGTTTAGGCGTGTATAGATTTGTATCTAGCGTTTTCTTTTCAATGACTCCATTAATCAAGTTCATTAATCTAATTTGGTCCATAAAAGCTCGAATAATAATTGTAAAATTAAATATCATGCATTTGGACGTTAATTGCCTGTTCGGTCGTGCAAAATTGATCGAAATTATACCTCACATTATGAGACCTCCACAAAGCTTTGTTAAAACCATGAAATCTTAATGCACTGGTGTACTACAACAGCAACTCACGAAATTACACCCCCTCATGGACTAAAAGTAAAGAAAAAATGAACTAAAAGTAAAGAAAACAAGTAAGGATAGTCTAAAGTCGGGCGCGGACGTCTATATTATACACTTCACCACTTTGTAGATCTTCATATTCGATACCATATTAAATCCATCACATGTGTTGGTTGCTATATATAAAGGGTTTTGTTCCCATATACATATATTTAAATCTGACTCGATCTGGACAAAAACCAAATGCACTTTGGGCTATAATTTTTCAAACATTTTTCACAAAAGTACGAAAGTTTTTCATAAAATGTACGAAATTGTTTCATTAAAAATAACGTAACAATATCATAAAAAGTATGAAATATTTTCCTAAAAAGTACGAAACAATTTCATAAAAAGAAGGAAATTATTTCATAAAAAGTATGCAACTGTTTTCTCTGTCTGCATTTGCTTTTTCTCTTTCTATTTTTCTGAGGTAAAAAAAGTGTGTTTGTGCCGCCAAAAAAGTAAAGCAAATGTTCTTTTTCGGAAGTGGTACAAAATTCTTACTCTGTTTTTAACCTATTTGAAGCAAAAAAGCTAAAATTACACATTAAAAATAGAAAAAAAGGTGAATTAAAAAAACTTCCTGCGTAGTTAAAATAAATAATATCTTTGGGATGACTTTTTTGGAAGTTCTTTTAAAGTTGTGCCTATAGAACAACTTCCATTTCTTTGCTGGGGTACAAAACAGTACAAACGTATTTAAAATTTCAAGAAAAAATCTGGCCTAAAATCAACAATTTTAAAATCAATTTAGTTTAGTTTTATTTTTTGTACGTTGTGTATTTAAATTAGAGGTGTGCACGAGACACGAAATTGTCATGACTCACGCTGATGGCAAAGGCTTGAGTGTGCGTGAGAGTAATTAACAAACAAAATAAAATAATTTCTTTGTGAGTGTGCGTTAGTAACGAATTCAGAGTTCATTATTCAACCGTCGAACTGAACGGACGTGTTATTTAATAGCGGATTATTTAATGGTAATAAGTACTTATTACGAATTTCACGAGTGGTGGAAAATTAAGCCACCACTGGGCCCAGTGGACGGGTATCGACTGAAGTGATATATGGGCAGTGACCAAGAGTCAGGTCCAATGAGGTGGCGACACTTTGGCAAGTCGAACATTTTCTAAGGTAACGACATAAAAAGGAGGTAATCCCTCACGAAAGAGATTCAAGGAACGCAGAAATGCTTTGTTTATCCTAAAGAAATTAGGATCAGTTGACCCAAGCAGACCCGTCTTTACCACAGGGCACTCTGGGCACGTGCCCAAGGCCCCGCGATATATAAGGGCCCCCTAGCTCCTGCCACACACAAAAAAAAATTTTTGATTTCAATCACGAAAATCGCGGATTCAATCATTTTTTTAATTGAAATGTCTTCAATCACGAAAATGATAGTATCAATCACCCATTTTGATTGAAAATCAACACGATTTTTAATTAAAAATTTAATTAACTTTTATCACGGAATCAATTAATTGTGTGATTGAATCAATTAAAAACGTGATTGATTTTTAACATAAAATTCAATCACAGTTTTAGTTGAATCAATTAAAATTTTAATTAATTTCGCGACAAAAATCAATCAACTATTTGATTCATTCAATTAAATAATTAATTGAAATTGGCTATAAATTTCGATCAAAAAAATTTATATATTGCGACCCCAAAATCGTATTTAGTTTTTTTTTTCTTTTGAAATAAAAGAAAATATGTGTTTCTTATAAAACATATTTAATATTTTATTATTTTTGAATTATGCAATAGACAAATAAATTTGGTTCTTGTCATTTGTGTTTTGTTCTAACATAACTTACAGTTGTATTTGTAAGTTATGTTAGAACAACTATCAATAACAACTATAGGGTGAAAAAATAAATTATATAAATCTTCCTTATAATAATAACCATGTTAGCATGTTCCTTCTAATATGTAGATGCGCCTAGATTTCCAATAAATCAGCAGCCTGTAAGCTAAATTAGTTTTTCTGAAAGTAAACAGAATAATTCGAATTTAATTTTGTTCAATTAAAAGTTAATTTTGTTAAACATTACCTGCATAGAATATCAAGTTCAATTCTTAGTTCCAGGTTGCAGATTTATAATCTTCTTTTGCAGTTGTAGTCTTTTAGCATAAAAAGGTGTATTAAGGAGTTCGGTAATTTAATTTTAGTAACAATTCCTTTCCAAAATTTCCACACATTAAAATCGTCTATTAAAATTTGAACCAATCAAAGACAAAAATAATGGGAAAGCAATGTAATATTTGGTATTATATTGATGATACTTTGCAAATTCTGGAAATAGAAAAAAATATAAATGGAAAATACATATTTTTATTATTTTCGGATATTTTTCATGTTTTTAAATCCAAAAGAAAGAACTTTTTTACCATTACATAATTCAGCTCATTAGTTTATATACCAGATATACTGCTCTCTACTTGGGTTCAAAGTGAAAAAGCCAGGTAAAACAAAAATGCAATTTAATGCCAACGCTACTTCGCAACTACAAGGTGAATCTTCCAACAAACCCATGCCGCTCTTGGTTTTAAGAAAACTAGGAGTGAAAAAAATTTATAATTTTAAAAGATCAATACGGCACCCACTTTTTTATTGCAAACATATTATTATATATTTGATAAAATGATGAAGTTGATGAGATTGATTGGTCAATTTCACGAAATAAAATTGGTCACTAAAAGAAATGAATAGAAAATATATTACTTTAGTCCGTTTAATGTAAACAGGCTTCAATGGACAACGGTATTTACATTTCACAATCTCTTACCTTCAATAAACGTAGATTGTTTTCCATTTTTACAATACCACAAAACACAAACACAGGTAATTTCAAATGCGTTCTGTCACATATTTTTTTCAAACCCTTACCACGTGGCCCTTTGCTATGATTTGTTGTTGCGTTCAAAATATTTATGCACACATTTTGAATACAGCAGACAGAATGTCGCCAATCATGTTTTTCAATTTACGCGAAAAACAAAAACCCAACCGTTCGTTACGAGCTACTTCCACAGACTGATCTCTCCATCATACATTGCTGAATAAATACCCATTCTCTTGTTCTCTTTTCGCTCTTTCCATTGCTCAAAATTCTTCAGTTTCAATCACAAAGATGATTGGATCAATCACATATGTAATTGGAAACGGAAAAAAATTCAATCACGTTTGTAATTGAAAATTATTTCCGAATTGATTAACAAATTGATTGAATCAATTAACATTTTAATTGGAAACGTAACAAATATCAATCATTTTTTTAATTGGTTTTTATTCGGATTTGATTAAATAATTAATTGAATCAATTAACATATTAATTAAATCCGTTTCCAAATTCAACTAAGTGCTTAATTGAAAAAATTTTGGTGATAATTTTTTGTGTGCAGATTGCTGAATTTTATTATGAAGATGTTAATGAGAAAGAGTTAGAAATGGAATGTTTGCATTTAACAGAATACTTGAAAATTATGGACAGTGAGGGAACTAATTCTATGTTAAAAATATATCAACTCTTGAAAGAAAAAAACATTGACGACACATTTCCAAATGTAGAAATCGCAATGACAATCTTTTCAAGCATGATGGTTACTAACTGCAGTGGGGAAAGTTCCTTTTCCAAACTAAAAAGAATTCAAAATGAATTGAGAAGAACAATGCTTCAAGAGAGATTAAGATTAGGGAGATCGCAGATGTCCATAGAATCCCAGCAAACAAAAAAGCGTCGGCAAAAAGTAGTGAAAATGTGCTTTTTGGATCCGGAAGTGATGAAGAATTGACACAGAAGCGATGAATTTAACATGGGCTTGTCATGGATTTAGCATTTTTTTTTTACAAAATTTAAATAATTTGTACCATTTTATTAATCCTTACTCTGTTTTTAACCTATTAAAAAATGTTCAAAGCCCCTTTAACCCTTTCGACTCTAACGTTGCCTGTGGGCAACTTTTTGTGTTTTGAGACTCACTGTCAGCGTTGTTTTTGTTCATAAAACTGTAACGGTATCGAAAGCTACAAGTGTTTTCTTCAAGTTGAATGAAAAATCAGCTAATTTGGTTGTCAATTAGCAAAAAAAAAAAATTCATTAATACGCACGTACCTCAAGAAAAAAATATTTGCGAATTTAAAAAGAGTGACTTTTTTCAAAAATTACAACTAAAATGTTGAAAGTTTTTATTAAATCTATTGTAGTACATGTCAAATAAAATATTTCTGGAAGTCAAATCTTAGAATTGCAAAAAAACAACAGATGAGAAATTTTTAAAATTGAAAAGTTGCCTGTGGGCAACTTTGGGCAATTGTGGTAGTAAAATTACATATTTTTGAACATAAGGCCTGGAGAAAAAAGGTTTGAAAAACATTGATTTTGAAAAAAATTTGAACTTCAATTGGGATGTCCCAGTGACGAGAAATGCGGCGATGATGTGGAAAACATATCTGTGGGGAATTTGGAAGGAATCGTAAAAAGGGAGGAAGCCACTTCTTGACAACATACTAGTGGATTAGCACGAATATTGACGCTTTATAATACTTTGGTTTTTTACACCGCCAGTTAAATTGACATGGGTTAAAAACAAAACAAAAAAAAAACCAAAACATTTTCGTGAGTCACGCGTGATTCACGCGAAGCCGTGAATGAAATTTAAACGAAATCTCGTGAATATGCGTGAACGGGATTAAAGAAAAATGTGTGGCGCGTGAGCGTGAGTAAAAATCAAATTGTGTTCGTGATTGTGAGTGAGTAAATTTTCTCCGAAATCACGCTCCCAATAAAAATTTACTTTCACGATCCAACCCACCCTCACGATCCAACTCACGCTCAAGATAAAATTCACGTTAACGATAAAATTCATGTTCACGATAAAATTCATACTCACGGTAAAACAGACACAAAAAGTCACAATCACGAACAAATTCACGTTCACAATTAAATTCAAGCTCACCGATTTTAATAACCCTTACTTAGTTAATCACGCTTAAGATTTCAATAGCGTGAGTCACGAGAAATTTCGTTAATTACCAGAATTTTATTGAGCCACGAAAATTGTCGTGTTCCGAAAATATTCGTGACTCACGAGATTTGTCGTGAATTACGAAAATTGTCGTGAATCGTGCGAAAGCGTGAGACATAAACGTTGTTCATGTGTGATCGTGCGCGAGTATGACTTTTCATTTCGTGAATTCATTTCGTGAATTCATTTCGTGACCGTGAATTCCTACCCACATGGCGTGCGTGAGTACAAAACTTAAAAAGGATCCAATAAAACGTAATATGTCTATCATTACAAAACAAACTATTTTGTAGTCACAATTGCCCAAAGTTGCCCACAGGCAACATTCTCTACCGCCTAAACGAATGGGCTTGGCGACCCGAAATTTTGGCTAGACGCTTCTTAAATGACTTCAACATGATTAAAAGTAAAAAAAAATTTTGCGATACCTATAAAAATTCAGGGTCCAAAGGTGCCTTATCACAATGGGCTGAATAGTCTAAGTGAGCCTGAACCTTAATCGGGCTGCAACTTTAACCTAACCAAATGATTTTGCCTGTCTCAAATCTGGAAGGGTTCCTCTTCAAATTAGGCGGCAACTCTGATGCCAGTCCCCCTAACGCCAACTTCTGATTTCCGTGAGAAAAGACGATTGAGTCGTAAAAAGTTGTAAAAGAAGTAAGTCGTTTAAAGTTTCTCTGCTCTGTCGCGTATTATAATCGATTTTGTTTTATCGTTACAGTTGCCGGTTTAATGTACCATCAACCATCGATCGATTATTATTTAAAATTCTAATATAATTGAATTCTTACATAGATTTTTAATCACTAACCTGTGAATGCTAATGGTGTTACGTTTGTGGCAAATATTACATTTATCTATTCGCTTAATGCAAGTAGCAACCTTGTTTATTTTTTTAATCTATTTTTTTTTTTGTTTATTATAACAAAATAAAGTTCTCAAAATTTTCCCATATGATTAAGCTATCAGACTTAAGGTTGTTTTCCGCAAATAAAAAGACTTATTTTTTGCATTGTTCCCAAAGTTTCGACAATTTTTGTTGTCTTCATCATAATAATAAATAATGTTCTGTCAAAGACATAGGGGCCCGTTATACTAATATGCCCAGGGCCTCTAAAAGGTTAAAGACGGCCCTGGACCCAAACACGTTGTCGGCTAAGCAAAGCGATTCCTTAAAATGGTCTCAATGAATTCTTGAAGCTGGAAAAAGGGGACGATCACCGGATGGGCTGTCATCCTCTAAACGGGATCAAAGATCGTTTGCCTCAGTTGCAAAAGACAGCCTTGTGATGGCTATCATTAATAAAGGAGCATTGGACGGTATGATTCCAAGGCAAAAATGGGGGGAAATTGAGAACGCGATGTCTGGTGTCTACTCAGAGGTGCGAAAAAAGTTTCCCGGACCAAGTCCTCGACGGCAAGATGCTGGATGGTATCAAGGACGATATAAGTTAATAGCTTTTGCGGACCAGAGGTCTATGGATTGCTTTAAAGCTGCATTGATGCTAATTGGTGAAGTTTGGGAAGGAGCCGCTTTGGAGTTAGTCGATAAAAAAGACATACCGGCTAAACCTAGAGCACATGCATGGATACCGGCAACGAATGTAACCCAGATCTTCCAACCGCCGAATGGAAGGTTGGTCGTTTGGATGAGGTGGATGGACCAAGACGACATGCGGTGTTTATATTAAACATAGAGTCGCTGCCACATCTAGCCCAGACCCAAGGACGTGTATGTTATGGCTTTCATGATATCCAAATGAAAGTATACAAAAGCGATCAGCCAAAGGATTCCGAAACGGACAAGCCTCCGGTGGAGTTAGAAGTGAAAAAATCTCCTTGCAAAGCCGAAGGAGACATAAAAACAGCAGACATTGACGAACATCGTATGAGGGAGGTTTCTACAGGCTCAAATCTCACCAAAGCTGAACCGCGGATTGTTGCGAGAGTCGAGTCTTCACCGAGATATGTGAAGAGGAAGTCCTTTATGACTCAATTGAAGCGGCTGATGTGACGGTGATTGAAAATTTGGATGGTTCTACGGTTCCTCCAGATAAATCTTCACCAATGTAAGGCCGCTTGTGCTGCCTTAAAAGTTCTCCTGATAAAAGGTGACATGTATATAGTTCTTATTCAAGAGCCTTACATATATAAGAACAAGATATGTGAATTAAGCACTCCGGGTTTCAAACTTTTGCATAATACCGGTAAATATATAAATCGAGCATGTATAATTCCTAAAAACGAACTAAACTTGTTATCGATACGCAGTGGAGCGGATTACTAAGGCTTTTAACATCTCACTGAAAGCTGCATGCCCTAGAGGGAAGCCAAAGGGGAAAAATCGACCACCATGGTGGTCTACGGAGTTAAGAAATATGAGGAAATCCTGTAGGAAGCTCTTTAACAGAGCAAAGTCCAGACTAGCTCCGGAGGATTGCGACACTTATAAGATAAATCTGAGAGGACATAAACGAGAACTGAGAAGGGCTCAACATTACTCTTGGAATGATTACTGCAGCAGTATTGAGAATACATCCGAGGCTTCCAGACTACGGACGGTACTTGCATCCACTACCTCTGCTCCAGGTTTCATTGAAAAATATTGGAGGGCAATTGGACAACGTCCAGTGAGAAGACGTTGGAGGTACTTTTGGAGACACACTTTCCTGGAAATCAGAACCATGAACCATGTTCTGGCGGTCAGCGGTCAAATGGGCTTTAAATAGCTTTGGGCCATTCAAATCCCCCGGACCCAATGGAATTACTCCGGCGGAGTTACAAGCAATTACTGAAAGAATTATCCCTTGGTTGACGGTGATATATGAAGGATGTATAAACTTAACATTCCAGAAAATGGAGGGAAACAAAGGCCGTTTTCATACATAAAGCGGGAAAAGCCTCCCATTCGAGTGCGAAGGATTTCCGACCAATCAGCTTATCCTAATTCCTCTGGAGAGGATGATAGACATTTATCTTAGAACTAGCATCGATTAAAGTTTGCTCTCGAAACGACAGCATGCATACTCGAAGGGCAGGTCTACTGAGACCGCATTGCATGACCTAGTCAGCTTTATTGAAAGCTCACTATCTGTCAATTAATACACAATCGTGGCGTTTCTAGACATTGAAGGGGCATTAGATAACGTCCATCCGAGCTCGATAATTAAATGGACTGGCAACTCTGAATGTTGATCCAAGTACACTTAGTCTGTTAGACGAACTTCTAATGAGGAGGCGTATTTCAGCCACACTAGGACAAGCAAACATACAAAGGTATGTGAACACAATCAGAGATGTTATACAGAGTGCCCTCCTGATGACTGAGAAATGGGCGAAAGAGGATGGTCTTGGGGTAAATCCTCCAAAGACAGAATTAGTCATGTACTGCAAAGATCTCAAAACACCCACGGTTAAGCCCATATCCTTAGGGGGTATTGAAATTCCTTTTCAGTGTATGGCGTGCTTGAGATACGCATTCAGTAAGGCAGGAACAGATTCGCTTAATGTCATGCTGCAACAGACATTTCGGTCGGAAAAAATGTACGGTCACAGTTCGGTCCTCAAAATAATGCCTAACGTAGTGGATTACACTCTAACGAAATCACTTTTCGACAAAAAGTTTGAAACTCTAATTCCCAACAGTGAGGCGTGGTGTACACAGACCCCGGGGAATAAACGATATATAGATTTCTACACTGATGGCTCCAAATTGGATGGAAAGTGGGTTTCGGAGTATATCTGGAAATTCGAATAGCGAAAAGATTACCTAATCACTGTAGTGTTTTTCAGGCTGAAATATTAGCAATAAGAGAGGTGGCGAATTGGCTGAAAAGTAATGTTCCAAAAAATGTTGGCAGTCAGTCAGTCAACCTGCAATAAAATCCTTGGACTCTGTGTTCCTTAACTCGAAAACGGCCATCGACTGCCGCAAATCTTTCAATGAGATGGCTGAACAGCACAATATTCACCTAATATTGGTGCCTGCCCATAGGAACATACCGGAGAACTGCGAAGCGGATGAGTTAGCAAGGCTAGGGACTACCTTAAATATTCCAGGAGAACTAGAATCAGTTGGCATGCCCCTGGCTACCTGCAAGCTCATACTGCGTGAGAAGGCTCTTATGATGGCAAATGTTGCAAGGGTTGTAACGACACCAAGAAAATATGGCCCCATTTAAACTTCAACTGTACACTAGATATGCTAGTATTCTCGAGACGTCAGATATCACTCCTGATATCTGCTATAACGGGTCGTTGCCTGATAGGCGATTTTGCAAAACTATTGGAGCGAAGTATAATGACTATTGTATGACCTGTTATGATGCGGAGGAAAATGAATAAATTAAACATCTCTTGTGTGGGTGACCTGCACTTTGTGTAAGGCGTAAGCGAATTTGTGGGGCATAAAGCTTTAGATTACTGGCGGACCTGGAAAACGTTAACTTAAGCAGTCTGTTAATGTTTTTAGAACAATCTAGTTGGTTCAACAAAAGAAAATAATAGAGAAGGTTCAGTGGTTAAAACTAGAAGTGCCCATATATAATAGGTACTTTTAGTTAAATGTGGTATCACAATGGACTGAGTAGTCTAAGTGGGTGTGAAACTTAATCGGGCTGCCACTTTAACCTAACCTAACCTACCGAATTTCGGAAAAATACTCTCACAAAAAAATTCCGCCCACGGACATAAAACGCTTACGAGATGAATTCATTTACAATTTTAGTGACAGCTGGGATGTTAAGAGTTTTATAACGCTTTCGATTTTAAATGTTTTCAAACACGTCCCTAAAGTAAATTAGATATAAAATTATTCGCGAGTCACGACATTTTTCGTGAGTCACGACATTTCGTGCGTGAGTACAAATTTTCTTCTCGTGAGTGTGCGTGAGTCGTACCAAACAATATCGTGCGTGTGTAAGATTTTTCGGTCGTGAGTGTGCGTGAGCGTGAGTAAAATATTACTCACGTGCACACCTCTAATTTAAATCTCTCCGTCCAATAGGCAATCATGACCTTTAAAACACATAATTCCGTCACAGAAACTCTCTCCAAGTTCCTTTGTCAAATAGACCAAAATGCCCACTTATAGAGGAACTGCAAACCCTAGTACCCTGTACTGTGTGACGAAGCATTGAATGCAGGACCTGATCGCAGTTGTAGATAATAAAGTGAACGCCGAACAAGATGTCATGCCTTTTTACGCCTGCAAACACATCGTAATCGAGCAAAAATCACATCATTCATAGCAGCAGACTCGATTGAAACACTCCACACCGAACTGAGCCACTCGTCCAAAGCAATAACAAACATGCCCATGCACTTGAGGCACACAGACAAATCGTGAACCTCTAGATGAGTACAATCTATCATTTATTGATGAATTGGATTTTTGTTTTGAAGAAAAAAGGAAAACTTCTGGTTCATCGTCTTTTCTTCGATTGGAGGAACTATCGTTCCAAAACCACTGATGTTGTTGGATGCGAACAATGTGACCATTATTAATGATGTTAGCGATTTGTTTATGTTTATTTGGGATATATCGCTCTTTTCTATAGAGGAGAAGAAGTCAGTGATGTGATTTTATGGTCAGGCCAGTCCAGTTCAGTTTACCCGGCGAACATGAAGGATCGAAAAAGTCATACTGGGTTACACTATGGATAGGGGACAAGTGTAAGCTGTCTTGTTTTTTCATATTCTCCATATGGGGTACACAGAAACAAATATCACCAAAATATTTCCAATTAAAAAGTTGATTGTTTCTAAAAATATAGTCATTTAAAAAATTACTTGAAACAATTATAATAGCACGCAAATTAAAATATAAAAAAAATAAAAAATATAAAATTATGAAAATGATTGACATTTTTAGGTTTTTATACCCACCACCATAGGATGGGGGGTATATTAACTTTGTCATTCCGTTTGTAACACATCGAAATATTGCTCTAAGACCCCATAAAGTATATATATTCTGGGTCGTGGTGAAATTCTGAGTCGATCTGAGCATGTCCGTCCGTCCGTCCGTCCGTCTGTTGAAATCACGCTAACTTCCGAACGAAACAAGCTATCGACTTGAAACTTGGCACAAGTAGTTGTTATTGATGTAGGTCGGATGATATTGCAAATGGGCCATATCGGTCCACTTTTACGTATAGCCCCCATATAAACGGACCCCAAAATTTGGCTTGCGAGGCCTATAAGAGAAGCAAATTTCATCCGATCCGGCTGAAATTTGGTACATAGTGTTAGTATATGGTCTCTAACAACCATGCAAAAATTGGTCCACATCGGTCCATAATTATATATAGCCCCCATATAAACCGATCCCCCGATTTGGCTTGCGAGGCCTCTAAGAGAAGCAAATTTCATCCGATCCGGCTGAAATTTGGTACATGGTGTTGGTATATGGTCTCGAACAACCATGCAAAAATTGGTCCACATCGGTCCATAATTATATACAGCCCCCATATAAACCGATCCCCGGATTTGGCTTGCGAGGCCTCTAAGAGAAGCAAATTTCATCCGATCCGGCTGAAATTAGGTACGTGATGTTAGTATATGGTCTCTAACAATCGTGCAAAAATTGGTCCACATCGGTTCATAATTATATATAGCCCCCATATAAACCGATCACCAGATTTGACCTCCGGAACCTCTTGGAAGACCAAAATTCATCTGATTCAGTTGAAATTTGGTACGTGGTGTTAATATATGGCCTCAAACTCCATGCAAAAATTGGTCGATATCGGTCCATAATTATATATAGGCCCCATATAAACCGATCCCCAGATTTGACCTCCAGAGCCCCTTGGAAGAGCAAAATTCTTCCATTCGGTTGAAATTTGGTACGTGATGTTAGTATATGGTATCCAACAACCATGCAGGAATAAGAAGTTTTAAGATACCACAACCCAAGTAATTCGATTGTGGATGACAGTCTTTCGTAGAAGTTTCTACGCAATCCATGGTGGTGGGTACATAAGATTCGGCCTGGCCGAACTTGCGGCCGTATATACTTGTTTTTTTATAAAATATATATAATTGAAAATTTTGTTCGGAAATAATAAGTTTCTATATACAGTGATTCATTAAATTTTGATTCAAATCCAAAGAAAAATTCAACTATAGTTATAAGCGGAAAATTCATTATAAACTCTTATAAAATTACAATTAGAACATTAATATAAATATAATATAAATATACATTAATAAAAATATAAACAATATAATAAATATACAATTGGATCAATTAATTTCATGACTGAGTCAGAAATTTTTTTCTGTGTACTGTGATTTGCTAGTATTGCTGGTGAATGAAACCCACAATATCCACTGCTTTACTGGTATAATCATCAAACCCTTAGCCTGATGAAGTTGTCTCAAGCGTGTGTTCTGTTCAGCATGAGAGCAATGTCATACAATGATTTGAATTTGCCTTGAAAGCTTGAAGCGCCGAATATTCGGTATCCCCGTATGGATCACATAAAATAAATGTTTATGCTAATAGAGCCGTTAATCAGAGTGGACAAGAAGGTCCAGTTCAGTATCAGACAGAGACGCTCTGTCGAAAACTACGATGTATCCTTCGCACTCGGCGGCCTTTCCCGCTTTAGGTACCCAGCAAAAAAAGTTGGAAGTTGTTCCACACAAAATTTCTTTTAAAGCGCATCCCGGAATCCCCAATCAAGTTTTTTCCACTTCCGATGCAGTCCTTTTGGGACAACTCCATAAATATTTCTTTTAAAGCGCATCTTGGAATCCCTCATCAAGTTTTTTCTACTTCCGATGCAGTTCTTTTGGACAAGTCCGCAAATATTTCTTCTAAAGCACATCCCGGTATGCCCTATCGAGTTTTTTTCACTTCCGATGCAGTGAAAATTTAATTTTTGAACACTTAAATTTCGCAAAAAGGAATAGTAAATCAATAAAAAAGTAAAAAAAATAAAAAAAAAATCATCCCCACTGGGATTTGAACCTGTGCCGTTAGACTTTTTCACTCCCATGGAAGTTCTTTTGAGAAGGTTTTGCAAATGATTTTTAATGGAAAAAATATATTTATACAAAACTATATGCCGAAAAAAAAAACAAAATAATAGCGACGTATAACATAATTTTTTTTTACAAAAATATTTAACAAGAAATTTCGGATGGTGAGATTTTAACCAGCGTACTTTATTTGTCCATTCATAATAATAAAAAACATCTTATAGCTCATTCACATTAGGCTCGAAATCTACTAAAAGTGGATTTGAAATCCCATTTTTATAAGGCAACTGACAGTTGAAATCTAGTTAAAGTAGATTTTGGATGTGTAATGTGTATGAGGTTTTAGGAAGTAGTTTGAATGTCATACCGTTGTGTCATATTAGGTTCATGTCATAAACATTTGAATAGACATTTTCCCTGTAGGAATTTCTCGAACTCACTCAAAATCAAACTAACTTCTTATTAACTAAACGCGATTTCGACCATCAAACGCTCCAATTATCGTTAAAAATTATTCCATGCGCATCCCCAAAAACAATTACTTACTTTGTCAGCGGACTTTTGAGTCTTTCCACGCTTCGGAGACGGTTCACCGGTCGCTGTCCACTCAGCCGATTGTCGATTGGACTCAGGAGTGTAGTGATGGAGCCATGTTTCATCCATTGCCACATATCGACGGAAAAACTCGGGTGTATTACGAGTTAACAGCTGCAAACACCGCTCAGAATCATCAACACGTTGTTGTTTTTGGTCAAATATGAGCTCGCGCGGCACCCATTTTGCACAGAGCTTCCGCATATCCAAATATTGATGAATGATATGACTAACACGTTCCTTTGATATCTTTACGGCCTCTGCTATCTCGATCAACTTCATTTTACGGTCATTCAAAATAGTTTTGTGGATTTTTTTGATGTTTTCGTCGGTGACCACCCATTTCTGAGGGTTTCAAAGCTTCTCTAAGTGGTTTCACTGCGCCGTTCGGACTCGGGTATAAAAAGAAGGTCCCTTGTCATTGAGCTTAACATGGAATCGGGCAACACTCAGTGATAAAAGAGAAGTTCACCAATGTGATATCACAATGGACTGAATAGTCTAAGTGAGCCTGAAACATCGGGCTGCCACCTAACCTAATCTAATCTAACCTGTGTCAGACCGGGTACTTATCAGCCAACCTGTTAACTCAATATTTATGCAGTCTTGAGTCAGTTGAATTTTTCGCAAACTCACTTTTTCTCGATCAGCAATGAGTTACCTTTTTGCTCACTGTTGCATATTTAAGTGAAGTAAAGTCAGGGAAACAATTCAAATAAACAAACAAAAAATATGTATGTTATTGACTTCTATAACTGTCAATTTGGATTTGGCTTTTTATATTTGTTTCAATTTAGTTTGTAATTTCAGAGAACTTTTTGTAATTTTTTGTCAAGGATAGCGGTAAGTAACATAAAAATGCATAACTCAAACGCAATTTAATAATTAAACTTTCCTTTTTTTCCACTAAAACCCATCATTATCAGTGACGGAATAAATGGAAACTTGGAATAAAAGTATTAAGTGGCTGTTTGAGGATGAAGATATTGTGAAATACACTTAAGCATTTTGGACTTCCCTGACGAATGCCACTACCATTCAGTGTGCGTCATTGCAAAAGTAGGTACAACTCCGTCTGAGTTAAACGAGAAAATTAAGACAACACTCAAACTCAAGACAAGATGAACTCAACTAATATTACCCGAATTTTTATTTACGTTATATTTTATTTATTGTAAAATAATTTTGAAAAATCTGAATTGTTATTTTTTAATTAATTCAAAATAAAATGAATCAAAAATAATAAAACAAAAACAAAATATTTTACACCCAAAAAAAGTAGGTTCATTTTAGAAAATTTTAACTAAAATAGTTTTCTAATTGCAACATGTTACAAATAAGTTAATACTTTTTGTCAAATTGAAGAAAATTTTTTAAAAATAATTAATTTTTTTCTGTTGTTTAAGAAAATTTCATATGTTGGAAAAAATGGATTTAAAAATTGTTAAAATGTCTTTAGCGCTGTACGAAGTTCGAGACAGGTACAATTTTAGTAAAATTTACTCATTTGAGAGACTTATGAACTCAATTTCAACTGCCATTTTAGGAAAATATGAACTATTTTATTTTTTAGTAAAAGTGTGCTATCAGCTATACGTAAAAAAACCAAAATTGCTGTTAGCATCGTGTTTTATATTTTATATGAATTTTTATATGGTTTTTTTCTGCCACATTTTTACTAAAAAACGCCGTTTTTAACCTTTTTAAGCCGCCAACATCCAAACTACTTACCCGATTTGAAAAATTTCCGAGAATGAGTTGTAGACGGCTCAATTTTCTTTAATTTGAGTAGTAGTAGGATCAAATAGGTCAAAGAAGACGAAAGATATGCTCAAAATTGTAAGTGTACCTCCAAAAATTAAATAATAAAAAAAAAAACAAGTATATACTGCCGTAAGTTCGGCCAGGCCGAAGCTTATGTACCCTCCACCATGGATTGCATACAATCTTCTACTGAAGTCTGTCATCCACAATCGAATTACTTGGGTTGCGGTAACACTTGCCGATGGTAAGGTATCTTAAAACTTCCTAACACCGTAATATATACCACATAGTCCATACGTGGATTATATTAAACTAACAAAGGCCGATTAAATACGTATATAATTAAGTTTAAAGTTTCTATAGAAATTACATTTTGACAAAATTTTTTCTATAGAAGTAAAATTTGGAAAATAATTTCAATAGAAATAAAATTTGGAAAAATTTTTCTATAGAAATAACATTTTGGCAAAATTTTCTATAGAAATAACATTTTGACAACATTTTCTATAGAAATAAAATTTTGACGATGTTTTCTATAAAATTAAAATTTTGGTAGATTATTTTTGGCTCGAGTGGCAACCATGAATATGAACCGATATGGTTTTTTGTGTGTTTGAGGATCGGCTATATATAACTATAGACCTATATGGACCAATTTTGGCATGGATATTAGCGGCCTTATACTAACACCACGCTGCAAATTTCAACCGGATCGGATGAATTTTGCTTCTCCAAGAGGCTCCGGAAATCAAATCTGGGGAACGGTTTATAATGGGGCTATATATAATTATGGACCGATATGGACCAATTCTTGCGTGTTTGTTAGAGACCACATTCTAACACCATGTTCCAAATTTCAACCGGATCGGAAGAATTTTGCTTCTCCAAGAGGCTCCGGAGGATAAAGCTGGGAATCGATTTATATGGGGGCTATATATAATTATGGACCGATGTGGACCAATTTTTGCATGGTTGTTAGAGACAATATACTAACACCATGTACCAAATTTCAGCCGAATCGGATGAAATTTGCTTCTCCTAAAGCAACCGCAAGCCAAATTTGGGGATCCGTTTATATGGGGGCTATACGTAAAAGTGGACCGATATGGACCAATTGTGGCATGGTTATTAGAGACCATATACTAACACCATATACCATATACCGGATCGGATGAAATTTGCTTCTCTTAGAGCAATCGCAAGCCAAATTTGGGGGTCCGTTTATATGGAGCCCCCATATAAACGTAAAAGTGGACCGATATGGCCCATTTGCAATACCATCCGACCTACATCAATAACAACTACTTGTGCAAAGTTTCAAGTTTGTTTCGTTCGGAAGTTAGCGTGATTTCAACAGACGGACGGACATGCTCAGATCGACTCAGAATTTCACCACGACCCAGAATATATATACTTTATAGGGTCTTAGAGCAATAAAGGGTGATTCTTTTGAGGTTAGGATTTCCATGCATTAGTATTTGACAGATCACGTGGGATTTCAGACATGGTGTCAAAGAGAAAGATGCTCAGTATGCTTTGACATTTCATCATGAATAGACTTACGATCTGCCACAACGTCGAATTTTCAGTGAATGGGCCCTAGAAAAGTTGGCAGAAAATCCGCTTTTTTATCGACAAATTTTGTTCAGCGATGAGGCTCATTTCTGGTTGAATGGCTACGTAAATAAGCAAAATTGCCGCATTTGGAGTGAAGAGCAACCAGAAGCCGTTCAAGAACTGCCCATGCATCCCGAAAAATGCACTGTTTGGTGTGGTTTGTACGCTGGTGGAATCATTGGACCGTATTTTTTCAAAGATGCTGTTGGACGCAACGTTACGGTGAATGGCGATCGCTATCGTTCGATGCTAACAAACTTTTTGTTGCCAAAAATGGAAGAACTGAACTTGGTTGACATGTGGTTTCAACAAGATGGCGCTACATGCCACACAGCTCGCGATTCTATGGCCATTTTGAGGGAAAACTTCGGAGAACAATTCATCTCAAGAAATGGACCGGTAAGTTGGCCACCAAGATCATGCGATTTGACGCCTTTAGACTATTTTTTGTGGGGCTACGTCAAGTCTAAAGTCTACAGAAATAAGCCAGCAACTATTCCAGCTTTGGAAGACAACATTTCCGAAGAAATTCGGGCTATTCCGGCCGAAATGCTCGAAAAAGTTGCCCAAAATTGGACTTTCCGAATGGACCACCTAAGACGCAGCCGCGGTCAACATTTAAATGAAATTATCTTCAAAAAGTAAATGTCATGGACCAATCTAACGTTTCAAATAAAGAACCGATGAGATTTTGCAAATTTTATGCGTTTTTTTTAAAAAAAAAGTTATCAAGCTCTTAACAAATCACCCTTTATTTCGATGTGTTACAAACGGAATGACAAAGTTAATATAGCCCCATCCTATGGTGGAGGGTATAAAAAGTTCAAAAATTTGTATCTCGAAAACCAATCGACAGAAAATTTTTTAAAACTGAGAACTGTCTCGTTCCAATGACAACACGTGTTAAAACTGAATAGGATTTTACATGGGAAATGAGTTAGGTTTTGTGTCGCCTGTGACTCAGTTATGACTAACAATTTATTAACTTAAAGTCACCTCAATTTCCTACAGGGTTGATGCATCGTGTTCGTATTTGTGGCTGAGTGTGCTAATGCGTTCTGTTATGGTGCCAAAATACCCAGGTTCAACCCCCGGTGGATGCAAAGAAGTTTTTCAATTTGTAAAAAATTAGATAACAAGATAATAACAAGTGTATACGGCCGTAAGTTCGGCCAGGCCGAATCTTATATACCCTCCACCATGGATTGCGTAGAAACTTCTACGAAAGACTGTCATCCACAATCGAAATACTTGGGTTGTGGTATCTTAAAACTTCTTAACATCGTTTTCTAAATTGTGAGTTAGTCCATACGTGGTATATATTAGACAAAAAAGTTATGTATAGTTAAGTCTACAAATAATTACGAATCGATATGGACTTTTTGCACGGTACGTAGAGAGCCAGAATTGAAATATGGGGGTCGCTTATATGGGGCTATATACAATTATGAACTTGATATGGACCAATTTTTGTGTGATTGGAAATTGCTTTGTCTGGGGGATATATATAACTATAGACCAATATGGCATGGTTGTTAACGACCATATACTAGCACAATGTACCAAATTTCAACTGACTCGGATGAAATTTGCTCCTCCAAGAGGCTCCAAAACCAAATCTCGGGATCGGTTTATATGGGGCAATATATGATTACGGACTGATATGGACCACTTTTGGCATGGTTGTTAAATATCATATACGATCACCACGTACCAAATTTCAAACAGATCGGATGAATTTTGCTTCTCCTAAAGGCACCGGAGGTCAAATCTGGGGATCGGTTTATATGGGAGCTATATATAATTATGGGCTGATAGGAACCAATTCCTGCATGGTTGTTGGATATCATATACTAACATCACGTACCAAATTTCAACCGAATGGGAAGAATTTTGCTCTTCCAAGGGACTCTGGAGGTCAAATCTGGGGATCGGTTTATATGGGGGCTATATATAATTATGGACCGATGTCAACCAATTTTTGTATGGTTGGTAGAGACCATATACTAACACCATGTACCAAATTTCAGCCGGATCGGATGAAATTTGCTTCTCTTAGAGGGCTCGCAAGCCAAATCGGGGGATCGGTTTATATGGGGGCTATATATAATTATGAACCGATGTGGACCAATTTTTGTATAGAGACCGTATGCTGACACCATGTACCAAATTTCAGCCGGATCGGATGAAATTTGCTTCTCTTAGAGGCCTCGCAAGCCAAATCTGGGGATCGGTTTATATGGGGGCTATACGTAAAAGTGGACCGATATGGCCCAGTTGCAATACCATCCGACCTACATCAATAACAACTACTTGTGCCAAGTTGCAAGTCGATAGCTTGTTTCGTTCGGAAGTTAGCGTGATTTCAACAGACGGACGGACGGACGGACATGCTCAGATCGAATCAGAATTTCACCACGACCCAGAATATATATACTTTATGGGGTCTTAGAGCAATATTTCGATTTGTTACAAACGGAATGACAAAGTTAATATACCCCCCATCCTATGGTATAAAAATGTAACTAAAAATACTGATAAAATTAAAAAATGAAATTGGAAAAAAATTGTTTTTTTACTTTTTTTTTAATTTTTTCATCCAAATGAACTTTCAAGGCACAACTTTTAAAGCAAGGATCCAAAAATGGGGTACTTCCGTCCTATGACAAGCCCATGTAAAATTCATTGGAGATGATCCAAGTTTGAACTACTTCCGGGATCCAAACTAATTTTTTTGAAGCTCTTTTTTGCTGGGTATGAAAACGACGTTTGTTTCTTTCCACTTTCCACTATAGGCTAAGTATATACAGTCTATATATATCGCCGACAACCGCGGGATAATTCAGTCAGTCAGTCATTTCTGGTAACTCCACCGGAGTAATTGCATTAGGTCCGGGGACGTGAAAGGTCCAAAACTATTTAAAGCCCATTTATTCTAGATTCCGATACAATTACCTCGATAAGATATGACCGCTGAGCTTCTTTGGGACCGCCTCCATGGTCTCCTCACTGGAAGTTGTACAAAGGTCCTCCGATGTTCTAATGAAACCCCGAACAGAGTTGGTGGATGCTAGTACCGTCCATAGTCTGCAAGCCTCAACGTATATTCAATAGTGCCACAGTAGTTGTGCTGAGCTTATATCCTCTCAGATTCATCTTGTAAGCATCCCAATTCTCCGGAGCTCTGCACACAAAGAAAATTTCATTAAAAGTCAGCCAACGAAAAATTTTCATTAATATAACGAAACATTTTTGTTAATACAATGAAAATATTCGTTAATAGTACGAAACGTTACATTGGTTGACTGAAAATTCGTTACAATAACGAAAAATTTCGTTATATTAACGAATTTGTTTCATTGGCTGAACTTTAACGACACATTTCGTTAATATAACGAAACTTTTTCTATTAGTGTGGTGCACTGTACCCTGTTAAAGAGCTTCCTACAAGATTTCCTCATATTGTTTAACTACACGGACGAAAAAGACTGTTTTTCATAGGTTAGGTTAGGTGGCAGCCCGATGTATCAGGCTCACTTAGACTATTCAGTCCATTGTGATACCACATTGGTGAACTTCTCTCTTATCACTGAGTGCTGCCCGATTCCATGTTAAACTCAATGACAAGGGACCTCCTTTTTATAGCCGAGTCCGAACGGCGTTCCACATTGCAGTTTTTCATATGTTTGGATGTATAAATTATATGTTTGGAACTCAAATTTTTTAACACAATATTTATACTCTAAACCACATAGTGGTCAGGGTATAATAACTTTGGTCTGCCAAAAAATGTGCCTACCATAAATATTGATTTTAGACCCCATAAAATATATACCGATCGACGGAGGATCACTTCCTGAGTCGATCTAGAGCTTGGTGTCCGGCCGTCCGTCCATGTATTTGTTGTTCACAGGATTCCGGTCGCAATTACACTAGTTTACACTCAAAATGTACACTTGAAGAAAATCAACTTTTTTGAGCTGCTGAATTCGAAAAAAATGTTTAAAAATTTTTTATGGAACATTTTTTGAGATATCCCGTTATTTTTAAATTTTCGCTCTTTTTTCACTAAACACAATATATTTCGAGTTAGAAATGTCCGTTTATAACGTTGTTGGTACTTAAATGAAAGGTAATAAGATGACGAATAATCGTGTGTAATTGTGATAAGTTAAGTGGTTCAAAAATATCAATGCGAAAATTCAAGTGTTTTAAAAAATCGTATTTTACAATGGACCTTTTCCGCCAGAAAAGTATAAACCATTAAAAAAAAAATTTCTCTTCATGGTCGTATAGACGATACTCTAATGCAAGTAATAAGACCAACTAGAATTAAAACGACCGAAAAATTACAAAGTTATAAGCAATTGAATGATGTGAAATCATTCAAATATGAGCCACTCACCCACGCACAAAGAAAATTTCATTAAAAGTCAGCCAACGAAAAGTTTTCATTGATATAACGAAACGTTTTCATTAATACAATGAAAATATTCGTTAATAGTACGAAACGTTACGTTGATTTGCAGAAAATTCGTCATATTAACGAAAAAATTCGTTGTATTAACGAAATTGTTTCATTGGCTGACTTTTTACGACACACTTCGTTAATATATCGAAACTTTTTCTATAAGTGTACATGATTTTTTTTTGTAAACTAGTGTTATTAACTGATTTGGATGAAATTAGGTACGGACTGTTTTTTGGGCACAAGCACGAACGCTATTGAATTTGGAAGAAATCGGATAAAATTTAGATATAGCTCCCATATATATGTATCGCCCGATTTCGACAAATGGGGTCACGTTGCGCTTTTTTACAAACGGATCATCATCAAATTTGGCAAAAAGTAATCTTCTTCAGCACCTTTCAAGTCTGCAAAATTTCATCCCAATCGGTTCAGATTTGGATATAACTCCCATATAAATGTATCCCCCGATTTTCCCAAATTTGGCCATAAAACCCTTATTTGTCAACCGATTTTACTCAAAGTTGGCTTACTATAATATTCTATACTACTAACAATATGTGCTATAGCTCCAATATATATGTACACTGGTAGAAAAATATGTCGTACTATTAACGAACGGGCTTCGTTGATTATTTTTCGTTAATATTACGAAATTTTTCGTTATAAGAACGAAAGTGATCGTTAATACAATGAAATCAATCGTTAAAAGACAATTTTGTGTTTTGGTTTTTCGTTATATTAATGAAACACGTTTCGTTAATATTACGAATATTAACTTTGTAATTTTTTCAAAAATTAGAATAAAAAAATTTTACAAGATGAAATTATTATAATCATTTGCACATAGAGAGTAACTTTTGGAAACTTTTAGCCCTTAAAACAGTCGTTTTATATACTTCGAAACTGGAATTGAAAATTTCATTTATAAAACGAAAGCGATCGTTAATATAATGATATGGATCGTTAAAAAATAAATTTTAAATTGTTACACTGGTAGAAAAAAGGCGGTATGTGGCCATTACCGTTTGGTATTAATAAATTGATTCACGTTACCTTTTAATTTTGGTACCACTTTGTATCAAATCATTTACATCCGGTATTATTGTGGTATTAACTATCACAACGCCGTAACACATGATATGTAGACGTTGCGACCAATTGTAATTGGTCGCCTTGGTAGTTTTTTTTTCATGCGGCTTGTAAATAACAATAGTTTGTGATAACATGACGAAAATTAAATGCATTCAGTGAACATAGCGAAGTATAGGTAAGTGTAATATTTTTTAGCATTATTTTTGTTTTCTAATTCGACCATCCTTTAATTAGATGCGCAACTGACATGCAAAAGCTTTCCAAATACAACAACAGACGACTTGAGGGATACAGTGCCTGAATTGCGACATGGAGCTGAATTGGGAGAAAAACTTTGCATGGAGAAATTAGGTTTTTGTATGTATGTTATGTATTAAATGAAGTACGTAACAAAGACATTTTACGTGTGTTTTATTAAACTAAATATTTTTAAACCAATATCATTTAGCTATTATTTGGTAATACCGCACTGTTTATACATCAATACCTTTATGGTATAAATAATAGTACCGCTTAGGTATTATTTTCAATACCATATTGGTACTTTCATAATACCGAATGGTACTTTCATGCTTTGCGTACCGCCTGTACCATTCGGTATAGATATTGTACCATACGGGGTTGGCTAACTATCAATAACGTACGGTATCGATTTGAGCCCGTATGGTAATAATTTTTCTATGGGTGTATATTTCGTCATATTAATGAAATAGGTTCGTTAATAATACGAATGGAAGTTTGAGTATTTCTGCCTCTCTCTCTAAAACGTCTCTCCATACTCTCTCTCTCTCTCTCTCTCTCTAATACGTCTGTAGCGTCTATGTAATTTGTACATACACATGTAAACATGGCAATAAGCACATGTTTGCGTGTGCGTCTTGCAAAACAAACGGTATAAAGTTCAACAGAAAACTTGTCTGATGGGCAAACCTTAACAACATTTACGTTCTTTTCGCTGAAGAGTACACAGGCTCATTACAGTTTCGTTGTGAATAATAAACATAGGTGGTGGGTGAGTTAAATTGGTGTTTATTGTATATTCGCAAGAAATTTAGTGTAAATTTTAATCTATAGTGAAAATGCCACGGGGAAGTGAACTTTCAGATGAAGAAGGCGGAACAATTACCGTAATGAGACTTGGTTGCAAAAAAATTGGATAAATGGACACGGCGATTATCATTTTTTGGTCTTAGAAATTAGAGGCGTTTTTTTCTTAAGTGAAAGTCATAGTATATGATTATTAAATTATTTAATTTATCAATAAATATTATTTCCTACTGTACGAGTATATAAATCCTATTTCAAAGATCTTAACAAAAAATAATACACTACCAATGACTACACTCAAATGCAATATTTGGTTGGGTTTCATTAATATAACGATTGTGTTCATTTATACAACGTTCGCCTTTCATTCATACAATGAAACAAGTGAGTAAAGTAGAAAGTCGGGCGGGGCCGACTATATCATACCCTAAACCACCCCTACTGAATTAGTAAACATAAGCATAAGTAGAGAACATACATGTTTATGGGTGTCTTGTCACAATCTGAGCAGAAATGTCTAATATTAGGAGCTATAGTTTATTTTGCACCAAAAGAGTTAGTATGCCACTAATATTGAGTCCATTATTAAAAAAAAGGAAATCGGTCAATTAGTTGTGGGTAATAAATCCAAATTTCTGCAAATCGGGCAATATATTTATGTAAGAATTACATGTAAGTCTACATACGATCAGCTAGTAAATCAAAATTTGAATAACATAGGTTAATAAATAAGAGTATTATGGCCAAATATGACAAAATCGAGCGATGCATACACACTGTTAGAAAAATATGTTTTTCATATGTTCCACAATATATTTAAGTGCAAACATGTAATGTTGCTAAACTAACACTAAATGGTTGGGATACATTTGTTAATATGTTAGAATATATTATGTTTGGGACATGAATGTTTCATAAAAATAATATGTGTGAACTTAAACATATAAACATTTACAAATTTCGAGTCTACATATATATGTTGTGATATTTTATTCAGAGAGCGACAGAGAGAGAGAGAGAGAGAGAGAGAGAGAGAGAGTATAGAGAAAGAAATAGAGATGGAAACCGGGAGGGTTGACGAAAGATATCAACATAACACAGCGAGAGAATCAAAAGAGAGCAATTTCAGTGAAACCGCTTATATGTTGTTTCGGAAAACTGTTTTATGATAAGGCCACAAATTTGATATGCCTAAGTTCAAATATTATTTAATTTGACTATTAGAATTAGTATTTGGAGTAAAGAGAATAGACATTCGGAACCAAGAGAATAGACATTTGAAAAAAAAAACGGCATGTGTTTTCGCCTTGAGAGCAGCATTTTATGTATGTGAGGACATGTGTTTTGTTTATCATTTTGGCATTATGGGCACAATTTTGTTCTTGGTTCGTTAAAAGAAATCGGAACGTACGAGGAGTAAGTCAAAATTTTCAGGCAAAGAAAATTTAAAAAAAAAGTTGAAAATATACAAAAAAATGATCTCCATAATTAATTAACGGAAAAGGCACTATACTATTTCTAGAGTTGGGACAGTAAAATGAAAAAAGGAGGAAACAGTGAAAAATTAAACTGTAAAATGTATAAAAACAAAGTTTAGTTAATCTTTGTTAATAAGTAGTCCAAGAGGAGTTAACGAACACCTTCAAATATAAAAGCGGGCAGTAAGTTCGAGTTTTGCAGCTAAAACAATTGAAAAAGTTTATTTTCTTTAAAATGAATTATTAAAGAAAAGTAAAAGGCAAAACAGGGTCATTTTAGAGCGATAATGCCAACTTAATACCGGTCTTAAAGGTAAAAATAAAATTAAGTACAAAACACGATAAGTTTTAAATGCATTTAAAATTATGTTAAATGCTAGTTAAAAACTGTTCACGCCTAAATGAATTTATGTGTATATGAATTTATGCGTTCATCTTTTGTTAGAGTTTTTGAATTCCTTCCAAAATTTCAAATTTTTATACCAAAAACAGTTTTTTGTTACAAAATTGTTATTTTTGCAATACAAAATAATATTTTATCTAAAAGCTCAGTCCATTTCGTTTTTTTCTGACTCTAAATCTTTAATAACCCACATTTAGAAGTTTCATTATAAAAATTTAATATAGTATAAATATAAATGTGTAAATTAAAAAAAAAATAAAAATGGTGTTCGGTCGGGGCAGGGATTGAACCCACGACCCTTTGCATGCAAGGCATACATGCTAACCACTGCTCGACGTGGCCAACAAATGAATGTTTCTGTTAAATAATGTTATGTTTGCATAGGCTCGTGGGCGCTGCAAACTATGCTATATAAATGTAACTTATAACGATAATTGTCTACTGGTGACTATAACAGCTACGTAGCCCAGTGGATATTGTGTTGGCTTACAAACTGTATGGTCCTCGGTTCGATTCTCCATCCAGGCGAAAGGTAAAATTTAAAAAAATTATAAAAGTGAATAATTTCTTCAACATTGTTTGTATTACAAAAAAAGTGCCAAGAACTAAAATATATCGTGGAAGTGGAAATTACGAGTATGTTAGGCAATGAGCACAATCGTCTTTGGAAAATTTTCTTCCAAGCATATAATATTTTTGGGCTCAAAATGCTTCCAAACATATAATATGTTCACATAAAATAAACATATTAATGTTTCGGCAGTATCCAATAATATATGTGCTTCCTGCAAAATATGTTTGGAACATATGTTAGAGAAGCGATTTTTTTTGAGGGTGTATATGGGACCTATATCTAAATCTGAACCAATTTGTATAATATTTTGCAGGTATGATTGATACCACAGAAGGCCACTTTGTGTAAAATTTGAGTACGATCAGTTAATAAATGAGGCCCTTATGGTCAAAAATAAGGTTATTAGGGGCAAATTTTTCAAAATCGGGCGATAAATATATATGGGAACTATATCTAAATTTGAACCGATTTCGATGAAATTTTGCACATACAGTTAGTGCTATAGATGATTACATTTAGCCAACTTTGAGTATGATCGGTTGATAAATAAGGGTTTTACGGCCAAATTTGACCAAATCGGGCGATACATATATATGGAAGCTATATCTAAATCTGAACCGAATTCGATGAAATTGCGCATATACAGTTAGAGGTGTAGAAGATTATATTTAGCCAACTTTGAGCACTATCGGTTGATAAGTAAGGGTTTTACGGCCAAATTTGGCAAAATCGGGCGATATATATATGGGAGCTATATCTAAATCTGAACCGATTTCGATTATTTTTGGAACATATTGTCAGTACCATAAAAGATTAGAGTAAGCCAAGTTTTAGTAAGATCGCATAATAAATAAGGTTTTTATGGCCAAATTTGGGAAAATCGGGCGATACATATATATGGGAGCTATATCTAAATCTTAACCGATTTAGATGAAATTTTGCAGACTTGAAGAACGATGAAAAAGATTACCTTTTGCCAAATTTGGTGACGATCCGTTTGAAAACAAGCGCAACGTGCCCCATTTGTCGAAATCGGGCGATACATATATATGGGAGCTACATCTAAATTTGATCCGATTTCTTCCAAATTCAATAACGTTCGTCCTTGTTACCAAAAAAACTCCCTGTACCAAATTTCATCAAAATCGGTTAATAATTGCGACCGGAATCCTGTGAACAACAAATACATGGACAGACGGATAGACGGACGGACACCAAGCGCTAGATCGACTCAGGAGGTGATTCTGAGTCGATCGGTATATAATATATACCGATCGACTCAGAATCACCTCCTTTCGTTATTTTTAAATTAAGTTTCTTTTCATTTCGATTAATAACATTTAATTAAAGGAGGTGATTCAGAGTCGATCGGTATATATTTTATGGGGTCTAAAATCAATATTTCTGGTAGGCACATTTTTTGTTTTTGTTGTTATTATACCCTGACCACTATTTAGGGTATAAAAATGAATGTAATTGATCGAAACACAGTCAAAAAATACCACTTTTTCTTCCTACAAGTTGGCAACTCTGACTAACAAATGCACCACAAAAGCATAGCAAAGCAAAAGGATGAATCTCTAGGAATACTCGGTCGCTATGCTTCGTGTCCCGAGTATTTGATGTTGTTTTGTGTTATTTATTCATTATCGATGAATGTGTTTATGCATTTTGCCTTTGCAAAGAGAGTATTTGAGTTTGCGGGATCAGGGCAAATATTGGAAGTACGAGTATTTGTTGAAATAAATACACACTATGTTTAATTTGCTCAGAGCTTCTTCGGTTACAAATACTATTTGTACTCTCATTTATACTCTCATGTCTTGACTTTGGCCGTAAACACCATTTGGTATTTGCCTGCCAAATACATTTGTGCAGGCCTCTAGTATATATTTTATGGGGTCTAAAATCCATATTTCTGGTAGGCACATTTTTTGGCCGATCAAACTTATTATACCCTGACCACTATGTGGTTTAGGGTATAAACATTGAGCAGGTACACACGATTTTCATTTTGCGCGTCAGTCGTGTGTTGATTGTTTCTTGGAATGGACGGATGATACGGAATTACTATGTTTTGTGTTAATTTATTTATTCAGAAGTGCCACGTGGTTTTATGTGAAGACGAAAAAGGAAAGTGTAATTGAAAAAATGTACCTGTTTTTTGTTCTGCATTTTGCTATATGGTATCATTTATTTTTATTTGCAATTACATGATGGGCACGATGTAAATATGGAATAATTACTTATTGTTGAAATTGAAATAAAATAGAGTGTGTAAAAATATATGATGTTTGCTTGAACGGCATTATAAATACAAATAAACAATGAATTAGTTTATAAATAAATAAAAACAAATAAATAAAGTTAATTTTTTGTTTTCTTTTCTCAAGTGGCGTCCCTTTTTCGACGATGAAAAAAGTTTTTTCATAAAGATCAAAACATTTGAGACCATAACATTTTAGATCGTAACCATCATTCAAACAAAATTCTTTTTATCAATATAATAACATTTTTGATGAGGACAATTATATTTTTCTTAGAACCATGTTCACTGAGCCAACATGGTTGCAGGTGAAAATGTTACATGGTCAACGCAAAAATAGCTCCTATCATATTATTTTGCTCTTCAAATATGATTGTGTTTCTTCTCTGCGTGTACCAAAATGGATAAGACAAACCAATTGCAACTAATAACATCTTATATTCTAAGACTTAATATTGTTTTTAATTTTTTTTTTCGAATCCTTTATTTTCAGTAACAGCTATGCATCGTTGGGACATGAAATTTATTAAATATTCAATTGCGTCCTGTAATATATTGTTCCTTGCACTCTGCAGCCTCATGAAAAAATAGTCATTATTTCTTACATTATTCTGATAAAACTTTTATCCACAATTGGCCAAAGGATTTCGATCACATTAAGATGCGGTGATTGGGGAGACCACTACATAAAATTAATATTGTAACGCGAAATCCACGTTTTTACAAGCTTTGAAGTGTGCTTTTCGTTGGTTTTGGGTCGTTATCCTGTTGAAACGTCCAACGTGACGTATATGGTTACATAACATCTTCGAAAATGTTATTGTACACCCAACTATTCATTACACCATTAAAACGTTGAAATCCTTATTGCTATAGAAAGGAGCTACTGTGTTATTAATAGTACTCCTTGGGCAAAATTTGAAATCAAAGTAAAACTCTGGCTTCTGGGCCAATAGCGCATATTATCAGTATCAGTAACATATACAAATAACGATTTCTGACTATAGAAAGTATATACAGTGAGAAATTATAAGACGATATAACGATGTCCGTTTGTCTGGCTATCTGTTGTAATCAGGCTACATTCTTCAATCATTAACCTACACCGAAAAAATTTTCTTCGTAAAAAGAACGAAAAATTTCGTTAAAAGTACGAAATTTGTCATTGTTTTACAACCAAAAAAACTTTTCATTAAAAGTACGAAATATTTCATACTTTTTTACGAAAAAAAGTTCTTCCAAATTTTTCCTAGTTTGTAAGAAAAAATTTCATACTTTTTAAGAAGAATCTTCGCACTGTTTATGAAAAATCGTCGTACTTTTTATGAAACAATTTCGTTCTTTTTTTGAAAATGTTTCGTACTTTTTATGAAAAGCTTTCGTATCTTTTACGAAAAATGTTCGTACTTTTTATGAAAATATTTCGTACTTTTTATGAAAAACTTTCGTACTTTTTTCAAAAATGTTCGAACATTCAGAAAAAAAATTATCGTCGAAAGTACATTTGGTTGCAGTAACAAGAGTGAAAAATGTCATCACTACTTTACATCTTAAGTTTTTGAATAATTTTTAGTTTTATTGCTTCACTTTTATTCATAGCGCGCTATCACCCAAATGAGAAGTAGCATAGACATGCATAAAAAAAAATAGAATAAAGTAATACACATTATCAGAGTCAATTTTATGTCGCGAACAGAAATTTTACAACTTCAATGAAACTTCTTCGTTATTTTAAAGAAAATGTTTCATACCTTTTATGAAGACATTTTAACGCAGAATGTTTCGTAATATATTCATAAATTCGTAAAAACTTTTTCAGAAAAATCATGAAATTTGAAGAAAGTTTTGTTAAAAGTACGAAACTTTTACGAACAAAAATTAATGTAGAATATTTGGTAGACGTTTCGTATATTCTTAAAATGTTCTTCGTCAAATTTACGAAAATGAATGAATTTTGTTGTTTTAATAAAGAATTCACGAAGAATAATTAATGAAGAATTCTTCGTAAAATTAACGAAGAAAATTCTTTCGGTCTATAGTGGTGAAATTTTACGCAGACACGTATTTTTTCTACACACTGAAAAAACAGTGAACCCACCAGGAAAGATAACTTTCGATTAATTTTAGAAAATTTTGATTTTTTTTAGAAAATTTTAACTAAACAGTATTACAAGCGCTGGCGTCACTCCGATATGGTAAAAATAAGTAAATATTTTTCGACAAATTCAAGAAAATTTATTAGACATAACTAAGTTTTTGCACTTGTTAAAGAAAAATTTGTAGTTTTAAGAGAAATCTTGGAGTTCAAAATTGCAAGAATGTCTTTAGTGCCATACGAAGTTCATGATGGACTCATTTTTGGTAAAATTTACAAATTTAAAGAAATAATGAACTATTTTGTGAGAAATACGAAATTAGGAAACCTTTATGCTTTATTTTTGTATAATTTTTGCCTGTTTTTTAGTTCATTTAACTAACGTACGCAAAAAATTATTTGAGTAAAGTAAACTTTTTCCAAACATAATGATTCTATGAACTAATATAAAGTTAAATTGGCTTTAGTGAAATAGAGAGTTCACTTTTTTTTGAGTGCAAGCAGTCAAGTTTGAAGATGGGCTACAACGGCCTAAGTTCCGATTTTGCTCCGATATAAACCGACCCCCCCAGTTGGGGTCTGCATGACATGGACATTAAAACTTTTATCCGATTTGCATGAAATTCAAAACGTAGAGGTACTTTTGGTCCATTAATAGGTGTGCCGAATTTGGTGTGAGTCTGTCAATGTTTTGTACATTTTTTCGAAACAAGTGATATTGGTTCGGTATTGTTTTGAAATTCCAAATTGTGATTCTATACGTTTAATCTAAAGTACACTGAAAAAAATATTGTCGTGAGGTCAAAGATTTCATGTCTTTAAAATACGAATGCAAATTTTGCTTAGCATAGAAGACGCATTTCTCTAAGATAAAGTTTTTTTCCTTGTCCAAAAATCGACAAACTTTTCAATAAAGTCATATTGTCCTTATAATTAAGTGATTTGGGTTAAAAATGGGTATCATAACATGAAAGAAAAAATTGTTGGGCTAAGGTCAACTTGACTTTAATAATTCAAAAAAATTCTTTAAATTTAATGAAATTGTCTTTAAATTTTTGTCTTTTTCCATCTTGACTGCAAAGCAAAAAATCGTTCAGATATAGGACATGTTTTTCAACACTTTATTTTAAAGACGTTTTTTACTTGAAACATAGCATAATTTCTACTGGAAGTTGAGTCTTAATTTGGAAAATAAAGTTGTCGTTAACTCGTTTTTAAAGGACTTTGATACCATATGAAGAAAAACAGCTGAAAAAAACGAAAAATTAAAATATGCTTCCTAGAAGCAAGTCCACAAATTTAAAAGAGAATTGTGTCTTAAAAGTATCATTTTTTGTATTCTCCGCTTCTTTGGCTCGGAATCAATACCAAAATTTTTAAAGTTAAGGCAAAATCTTTGGAATCGGGCATGCTTTTTTTTCAGTGTACAAAGATAAAACTATTTTTCCTCTAGCATACGTAGAATTTCATAAGGAATGCAGTTAAGAAAATAGAACAATAATCGATCTCAAAATTGTCCTTCTAGATACAAAATACTGATACCTTGTTCAAATGTTGCCAAAAAATAAATTGTAAGGCCCATATCTCGCAAATATTAGATATATTTGCGCACACACACACGCAATCTCTTTTTGGAGGTTTATAAGTTCCATTTAAGTCCATATCGGGCGAAATATATACGGGAGTTATATCTAACTCTGAACCGATTTCTTCCAAAATCAATAGGTTTCTATTCTGAGCCAAAACACATACTTGTCGCAGTTTTAGTCGATTGGACTAAAACTGCGACCTAGACTTTTATCACAAAAATGACAGACAGACGTATGTTACATGGCTATATCGACTCAGCAGCCCATCCTGAGCATTTTTACCAAAGACACCATGTGTCTATCTCGTCTCCTTCTGGGTCAGCGTTGCCGTTTTGGTCCGATCGGACCAAAATTGGTCCAAAAGATTTCTAATTTTTAAATTTGGTCCGATGGTCGGACCAAACGGAATTTGCCCATTTTGGTCCATTTTCATAAATTTGGTCAAATTTATAATTTTTTCCTAGAATTTAAAATTTCTATCAGAATAGTATATGTGCAGTGAAAAAAATATTGACGTGAGGCCAAAGATTTCATGTGCTTAAAATACGAATGCGAATTTTGCTTAGCATAAAAGACGTATTTCTCTAAAATAAAGTTTTTCCCTTGTCCAAACGACTATAAACTTTTCAATGAAGTCGGTTTGTCCTTATAGTTAAGTAACTGGACTTAAATTGGGTATCCTAACATGAAAGAAAATTTCGTTTTTCTAAAGTCAAAATGGCCTTAATACTTCTGAAAAAATTTTCAAAATTAATGAAATCGTCCTTAATATTGTTGACTTTTTGCTCGATCTCGACTATGAAACTAAAAAGCGTTTAAAAATAGGAGATATTTTTTAACACTTTATTTTAAAGTAGGTGTTTACATCAAACATATAATAATTTTCAGTTGTAGTCGAGTCTGAATTTGGAAATTTAAGTAGTCGTCCAGACGTTTCCAATGGACTTTAATAGCACATGAAGAAAAACAAATTAATACATTAGAATTTGTTTCCTAGAATCAAGTACGCAAAACTCAAATTTAAAAGAGAATTGTGACGAAAATTTGTCCTCACTTCTATTCTCTGCTTCTTTGGATCGGAATCAATACCACAACCATTAGTGTAAAAACAAAATCTTTGCTTTTTTCAGTGTGGGATTAGATACCATTTCAATCACAGAAAATCGAATATTTCTCGTTGATGTCAACCAAAATTGAGTTTAAAATTCCGCCTTTTCAAAAGTTAAATTTTTTTCAAATTTAAAAAAAAAAAAAAAAAACAAGTAAGTAAAGTAGAAAGTCGGGCGGGGCCGACTATATCATACCCTAAACCACCATTACAGAATTAGTAATCATAAGCATTTGTGGGGTAACATATAGGTCTGGGAGATAAACCGCAGTTGGATATTTAAGAAAATTAAGGGGTACATGTCTATGGGTGCTTTTTGTCAATCTGACTATAGCTCATAGTCAATGTTGCCAGGGAAAATGTTCGGCTTACCCTACAAGGACAAAAAAGTTCCCTACTTTTCTATACATTCCCAAACAATTTTCCCTACTATATTTTTCGTTAAATTTAAAAAATTTTACAAAACAAAAATGGTTCTAAGTACTTTATTATCTTAAAACATGAATATGCAACGTATATAACTTAGAATATAAATTTGTATCAGAGAGAATAAAAACACAAGAGAACGAAAATTTCTCTTCTACAAAAACAACAAATGTCAACCGTATAGATGTCGCACAATGCCTGCAGCTTTGGTATTACCGGCGTTGCGGTCGAAGCTCTGTTTTGATAAATTCTTTATAAAGGTATCGGCAGTTATAATTTCAAATTGTCTGCCAAAAAAATTAATAGAATGAAAAGATTTATATGAAAGAACATTTGTTATTACAAAGTAGGTTCTAAATCCTAGTTTCCTTACGTTTCGTAAAGCCGGCAGAGAACTGAACTGGGTGACGCCGACGCAAACTGTATGATATTTGAGAGAAGCGCCGACAAAAGCTGCATGATATTAGAGAAATTTTCCTCATGACTGCCACCTACTGAATCAGTTTCGCTTCACAGTTTCGTCCTCTTGTCATTTTATTCTCTCTGTTTGTATTACCACCACGGTTGCCATATGTTGGTAGAATTTTACCCAAATTAGTAATCTTTTTTGTTAAATCTCCATAAAAATAAAATTGTGGAAAAAGTTTCTATAAACAAATTTTTGTAATTAATTTTTCTATAGAAATAAAATTTTGACAATAAATTCTATAGAAATAAAATTTTGAGAAAAAATTCCACAGAAATAAAATTTTGAGAAAATTGTTTATAGAAATAATATGTTGAAAAAAAAAAATTCTATAGAAATACAATTTTGACAAAATGTTCTATAGAAATAAAATGTTGACAAAATTTTCTACAGGAATAAAGTTTACCACACATTGTTAAAGATCAAGCCTTGCCGGCTTCTAATTTCCTCCTCTAGAGCTACCAAAATGTAAAAATTATTACAAATTGTGTTGAGTGAAAATGTCCTACATTGTGGCCCTACGTCCCTACAAGATTAGAAAAACCCTACATATAGGGAATTTCCCCTACTTCTAGCAACACTGGATGTGTTGATATTGCGCCTACGGAGCTAGTATGGCACTAATATTGAGCCCATTATTAAAAAAGAGAAAATCGTTAAATTAGTGTAGGTAATAAATACAAATTTGTAAAAATCGAGCAATATTCTTATGTAAGAGCTACAAGTACGTATAAGTACGATCGGCTAGTACATCAAAATTTGAAATTTGAGTAACATTGGTTAATAAATAAGAGTACTATGGCCAAATTTGGGAAAATCGAGCGATGCATATATATGGAAGCTATATCTAAATCTGAACCAATTTGCATAATATTTTGCGGGTTTGATTAATACCACAAAAGGTTACCTTGTGCAAGATTTGAGTAAGATCAGTTACGAAATGAGGCCTGTATGGTCAAACATAAGGTTATAAGGGCCAATTTTTTAAAATCGGGCGATACATATATGGGAGCTATATCTAAATTTGAACCGATTTCGATGAAATTTTACACATATAGTTAGTACTATAGAGGACTGGATCTAGCTAAATTTTAGTAAGATCGGTTAATAAATAAGGGTTCTATGACCAAATTTGGGAAAATCGGGCTATACATATATATGGGAGCCATATCTAAATCAGAACCGATTTCGATGATTTTTTGCACATATAGTTAGTGCTATAGAAGATTATATTTAGCCAACTTTGAGTAAAATCGGTTGATAAATAAAGGTTTTGTGACCAAATTTTGGAAAATCGTGCGATACATATATATGAGAGCTATATCTAAATCTGAACCGATTTGGATACAATTTTGCAGACTTGAAGGGCGATGGAAAAGATTACCTTTTGGCAAATTTGGTGACGATCAGTTTGAAAAAACGCGCAACGTGACCCCGTTTGTCGAAATCAGGCGATACATATATATGGTAGCTATATCTAAATTTGATCCGATTTCTTCCAAATTCAATAGCGTTCTTCCTTGTGCCCAAAAAACTCCCTGTACCAAATTTCATCAAAATCGGTTAATAATTGCGACCGGAATCCTGTGAACAACCAATACATGGACAGACAGACGGACACCAAGCGCTAGATCGACTCAGGAGGTGATTCTGAGTCGATCGGTATATATTTTATGGGGTCTAAAATCAATATTTCTGGTAGGCACATTTTTTGGCCGATCAAACTTATTATACCCTGACCACTATGTGGTTTAGGGTATAAAAAAGTTGAAAAGTCGACGTTTTGATGTCAACCGCTAAATTATATCAGTCCTTCTGATTTACTTTACTTTTTTAATAAAATCACTATGTACAACAATAAAAAACTTGTTAAAGCATTTTTCTTCGAAGTTGGAAATTTGGTCCGCTGGATGGAATTTTGGTCCGATTTTGAAAAAATGTTGGTCCAAAAAAAATTGCGTAGTGGCAGCGCTGTTCTGGGTATTGAAAACATATGCACTAACTTATAATACCCTGTTCCACAGTGTGGCGCAATACGGTACCCACCTTTTGATTGCAAACATATTCTTATATATTTGATAAAATGATGGAGTTGATGGGATTGATTGGTCAATTTAAATTGCTCACTAAAAGAAATGAATAAAAAAATTTATTATTTCAGTCCGTTTAATGTAAATAGGCTTAAATGGAAAACGGTATTTACATTTCACAATTGCTTACCTTCAATAAATGTAGATAGTTTTCCATTTTTACAATACCACAAAACATAAGCCCAGGTAATTTCAAATGCTTTCTGCCATATATTTTTTCAAACCTTTACAACCTGGCCATTTGTTGTTGCGTTCAATGCATTTATGCACACATGTCGCACGCGCAGACAGAATGTTGCCAATCATGTTTTTCAATTTACGCGAAAAACAAAAACCCAACCGAGACTGATCTCTCCATCATACATTGTTGAATAAATACCCATTCTCTTGTTCTCTTTTCGCTCTTTTCAATGCTCAAAATTATTCAATTTCAATCACAGAGGTTATTGGATCAATCACATGTGTAATTGGAAACGGAAAAATTTTCAATCACGTTTGTATTTGAAAATTATTTCCGAATTGATTAACAAATTGATTGAATCAATAAATATTTTAATTGGAAACGTAACATATATCAATCATTTTTTAATTGGTTTTTATTCGGATTTGATTAAATTATTAATTGAATCAATCAACATATTAATTGAATCCGTTTCCAAATTCAATTAAGTGTTTAATTGGAAAAATTTTGGTGATAATTTGTTGTGTGTAGTAGTACGTAAAGGAACACAACTAATAACATTCTCGAAGATGTTATGTAGCCATATATAAATTTATAAATTTCGAGTAAAGAAATAGAGATGGAAATCGGGAGGGTTGACGAAAGATATCAACATAGCACAGCGAGAAAATCAAACGAGTCAATTTCTATGAAACTGTTTGTATGTTGTTTCGGAAAACTGTTTTATGTGTTCATTTGTTTTGGCTATGCGCTTGGCATGTTAATAAGGCTTCGCCAAAAATTTGATATGCTTAAGTTTAAATATTATTTAATTAGAATAATAAAATGAGTATTCGGAGTAAAGAGAATAGACATTCGGAACCGACAGACAATAGACATTTGAAAAACAATCCCACGGCGGCGGGTTCTACGCACCGGATTGACCCGATGGATACCAGCCATCGGCCAGCGGCTGCCACCTCAGTGTACGTGTTGTCTCGTCCGTTTTTTCGTGTTGGAGAAGGTGCATCCCGGGGAGCCTTCTCCGCCTGCTTTTGGTCCGAGCCGGGATAGAGGAAAACCCCGGACCATGGTACTGTGCCGTCTGCCGAAATCGAATTCACCATCGCTCGGTTTCGGTGAGGTGTAACCGGTGCATGGAATGGGTGCACTTCAGGAACGGCTCCGGCCTAACATCGCTGCGGGAGTATAGTCAAACTGACTTCGTGGCAGGATGCTGTGCCAATGACAGCAGCAGTGGGTCATCTGATTATGTGACCCCACCGACTTCTCCCGCACAACAATATTCTCCGCCGCAGCATCTTACACCGAATATTGTTGTACCAGTTCCGGAGAGTGCATCATTTTTGCAATTTAATTGCAACGGGCTCCGTGGTAAGATTAGTGAGATCGTAGACTTTATGAATCGGAAAAGGATAAGGGTCGCGGCGATCCAGGAAACAAAGCTGAATCCCACCTGCAGCCTACGACATTGTGATGGGTACAATGTCCTACGGAAGGATCGCACAAGAAATTGAGGTGGTGGCCTGGCTTTCATATTACACCGTTCCGTGCAGTATAGACCTATCACGCTTGTGCTAGACACTAATGACCCGTACATGGAATGTATGGGGGTAGCAGTTAAGTGTGGGGCTGCCGAGATAAAGCTATACAATGTGTACATACCGCCGGTTGGTAGCTGTGCTCCAGGTTATAGCCCAAACATTGAGTGGTTGTTAAGCGGACATAACCGATTGGTTCTAGGAGATTTTAATGCCCACCATGAACTTTGACATTCTCTCCTGGGTAATGACCAGAGGGGCATAGCTTTGGCAGAGCAGATAGACGACTCCACATTTTGCACGGTGAACGAAGAGGCCCCCACGAGAATTATGGATGACTGCAGCAGTTCGCCAGATTTATCGTTAGCATCGCCTGGTCTGATAAATGACGTCTCCTGGCAACCCGTCATTTCATTGGGTTCGGACCACCTCCCCATAATTCTCACCATCAACCGACCCTCCGATTTCATAACCTCTGAACGCCGGACGTTTATTAATCAAAAGAAAGCCAACTGGGAAGGCTTCAGAGAATACACCGATCGCCGCTTCAGTGAGCTCCCGTCCCCCTCACATGTTCATGTTGCCCAGAGGGAGTTCCGGGACATCATCAACGCAGCAGCCGCTCGCTTCATACCCGCTGGTCGAATTGCCCAAGTGAGGCCCAACTTCCCAGCCGAAGCGGCGGGACTCGCAGACGAGCGCGATGAACGCCGTCGTGCTAACCCTGCTGATCCTAGAATCAGAGAACTAAATCTAGAGATTAGTAAGATAGTCGACGAGCACAAGCGGAACACTTGGTTAGAGCACCTGAAGCAATGTAACTTAGGAACAGGAACTGGTAAATTGTGGTCAACAGTTAGAGCCCTCTCGAACCCCTCCACAAGGGATGAGGGGATTTCAGTCACATTTGGCGACGTGACTGTGACTGATCCGAAGAGGTGCGCCAAATACTTCAACCGACAGTTTGTCGAGCATCCCGAGAGTGATAGAGCGAAAAGGAGAGCCATCCGTCGTGTACGTGGTCTCCTAGCCGATGACACACCACAATTTACTGCAGCCGAAGTTACCAATGTCATCAACAGCGCGAAACCATCTAAGGCGCTGGGCCCTGACGGAATTTCAATGCTAATGCTGAAGCATCTGGGAATACTGGGAGTTGAGTACCTGACCAGACTCCTCAATTTGTCTTTGGAATCACACATTATACCCGATGTCTGGAAAATGGGAAGGGTGATTCCACTACTGAAACCGGGCAAAGATTCGAGCAAAGGTGAATCGTACAGACCGATATCCCTTCTTTCGCCAGTAGCCAATACACATGAGGCATTACTCCTCCCCAGCCTTGTGGAGAATTTTCCAGCTGCCCACCATCAACATGGATTCCGTAAGGTACATAGTACGACAACAGCCTTACATGCCATTTCGACACATATTAATAAGGGACTTAACCAGCCCAGGCCGTGTCATAGGACGGTCCTCGTGGCGCTTGACCTATCGAAAGAATTCGATACGGTCAACCATGCCACATTATTTGAGGACATCGAGAATACGTTCCTACCGACAGGAGCGAAGCTTTGGGTGCTGAATTATATGTGTGGACGCCAGTCGTACGTGGAATTCAGGGACAGAAAGTCAAGACCGCGTAGAGTTAAAAGGGAGTTTCCCAAGGTGGGGTGATATCTCCGGCACTGTTTAACCTCTACATGTCCTCGATTCCACCCCCTCCTGACGGCGTCGAGATTGTATCATATGCGGATGACTGTACAATCTTGGCATCTGGGACCAATGTTGATTACATTTGCGATCGGTTGAACGTCTACATAGCTAATCTTACCAGTTATTTCACTGCGAGAAACTTGAGGATATCCCCCACCAAATCCTCAGCCACACTATTTACTACATGGACGGCAGAAGTGCGCAGGCAGTTGAATATCAGAGTCGATGGAGTAATAATTCCGACCACAAATTACCCCAAGATTCTTGGGGTCACATTCGACAGCCTTTTTAGGTCATCTGCCCATGCCACTGCAATTTGTAATAAGCTCCGTGGTAGAAACAAGGTCCTCAAGTCACTTGCCGGCAGTACTTGGGGTGCGGACAAAGAAACCTTGCTAACTACTTATAAGGCAATTGGCCGGTCAGTGGTAAACTATGCAGCGCCAGTGTGGACACCGCAGACCAGTGATACGAAGTTGAATAACATACAAACCTGCCAGAACGCTGCTCTTAGAACTGCGACTTGGTGTCTCCGCAGCACACCCCTGAATCACCTTTATGTGGAGACAAAGATCATCCCTGTGCGAAGACACAACTACATGTTGTCAAAGCAATATCTCCTGGGTTGTTATCGCAGTAATCATCCAAACCACCATCTTATGGATACACAACCACCACCCAGGAACGTAAGGGTTGATATACATAATCTAGAGCGCGAGATCCAGCGCTATAAAAGAGAGCCTCTAGATCAAGCAGCGTACCAGGCAGGTTTGAACAGGATTCATGGGGATACTGTAGCTGAAGCGGTGAGAAGCTACAAGGTTAATCCTGTTCTTGGAGTCCGACCACCGCCCATAGCACCGGAGGAAAGAGACCTCCCACGGCAGACTAGGGTAGTTTTGGCCCAATTAAGATCAGGCAAGTGCAGCCGCCTCAATTCCTACTTATCGGTGATTGATAGCAGCGAAGCTGACGTTTGTCCAATTTGCAACCAAGGGCCACGCGTCATCTTTTCTCTTGCCCAGCCAAACCAACCCGACTTACCACCAGATCACTCTGGACACACCCCACCTTAGTCGCAGAGTTCCTTGATCTGCCAACAAGCTGATGTACCAAGCGTATAACATGAAATGGATGAGATCACAATAAACTGTTACAACAACAACAACAACAACAACATTTGAAAAAAAAAACAGCATGTGTTTTCGCCTTGAGAGCAGCATTTTATGTATATGTCGACATGTGTTTTGTTTATCATTTTGGTGAAGTGAAGTACAATTGAAAAGGTTTATTTTCTTTAAAATGAATTATTAAAGAAAGTTGTGTCCTAACTCGAGTTAGGCTGTTAAGGATTGTGACCACAGATTTATGTTTATACTCGACTTCACGTTCTTAGTTTGTTAGAGTTTTTCGATTTCTTCGAAAATTTCAAATTTTTATACAAACATTTTTTTGGTACAAATTGTTATTTTTGCAATAAAAAAAATAATATGTCAGACAATTTCGTTTATATTTTTGGAATGTATATAAAAAAGGTTGATGTTCGGTCGGAGCAGGGATTGAACCCACGACCCATGCTAACCATTGCTCCACGGGGCCAACAAATGTATGTTTCTGTTAAATAATGTTATGTTTGTATCGACTCGTGGACGGCGCAAGGTATGCTATATAAATATAACTTATAACGATAATTGTTATTCAACAGCAACATAGCCCAGTGGATAGTGGCTTACAAACTGTATGCTCGGTTCGATTCTCCGTCCAGGCGAAAAGTAAAATTTACCAAAGTTATAAAAATTAATAAGTTTTTCAACATTATTTGTATTACAGAAAAAGCTGCTAAAAACTAAAAATTCTCGTGGAAGTGAGAAAGATGTGAGGGAATATACAATTAGGCAGAAATAATTTTTTGAGTAAAATCTTCTTTGGGAGAAAAACTTTTGGGCTCAAAATGCTTCCAAACACATAATATGTTCACGTACAACAAATCCAATAATGTAATGTGCTTCCTGCAAAATATGTTTGTAACATATGTTAGAGAAGCGATCTCAAAAAAATCGCTTCTGTAACATAAACCCCAAACACATTTTGCTTCAAGCATATATATTTTCAGGATTTGTCCAAACAAAATATTGTTTGTATTGTTCAAACATATTATGTTTCACCTTAGGAATATACTGGTAGAACATTTTTTTAATGAAATTCTCTTCGTGTATATATATTTTTAAGGCGCCAATTGGTTACTTCCATTTTTTACTTGCAGCATACTCTCTAGGTCTCTCTTTCTAAAAACATATATGTTTATAGGCTATTTCGAAATTAATGTATATTGGCACCCAAGCATATTATATTTACAAATATTGTAAATATGTTATGCTAGTTTATGAACATTATATGCTTGCACTTAAAAATATTGTGTTAAAAAATTTGAGTTCCAAATATAAAATTTTTACACCCAAACATATGAAAAACATTCGTTTTCGTCCGTGTATGAGCATAATGTACTTTTACACAGAAACTTTTCTGACCGAGTATCTATGGATCCATATTTTGTGCACTGTAGTAATCGGAGTTCGTTTAAACATTATCGAGCAATTGTAGTAAATGGTCACACTGTTGCACTTCTTGTCCGACAGCTTCCTAATGCCTAACATTTCGGGTAGGGTAAGCCCAAGTACCGGTTCTTTGACTACCTACTGTAACATAGCACCTATCTCATAAAGTATTTTCTGCAAGAGCCAATAAACCCGAATTTATGACAAATGATCCAATGATTGTAATATATTTTATCTGCTTTTAAAGAATATTTTTTTGACTTAAAAGAAAAAATTTTGAATAAATATTTCTAAAATTACATTATTTCCGCTTCCAAAAGTTGTATTTGGTACATCGTTTGTAAGAAAGGGTTTGTTTCTTTACATCGGCTTGTGGGCGCCCAAATCTGGTTGTAACAGGTTGGCTGATAAGTCCCCGGTCTGACACATAGATGGCGTCGCTAGTATTAAATGCATATTATTTTTATATAACCTTCAAATGATTCGTGTCAAAATTTGACGTCTGTAAGTCAATTAGTTTGTGAGATAGAGCGTCTTTTGTGAAGCAAATTTTGTTATTGTGAAAAAAATGGAAAAAAGGAATTTGGTGTTTTGATAAAATACTGTTATCTGAAGGGCAAAAATACGGTGGGAACAAAAACTTGGCTTGATAATGAGTTTCCGGACTCTGCCCCAGGGAAATCAACAATAATTGATTGGTATGCAAGATTCAAGCGTGGTGAAATGAGCACGGACGACGTTGAACGCAGTGGACGCCCGAAAGGGGTGGTTACCGACGAAGACATCAAAAAAAATCCACAAAATGATTTTGAATGACCGTAAAATGAAGTTGATCGGGATAGCAGAGGCCGTAAAGATATCAAAGGAACGTGTTGGTCATATCATTCATCAATATTTGGATATGCGCAAGCTCTGTGCAAAATGGGTGCCGCGCGAGCTCACATTTGACCAAAAACAACAACGTGTTGATGATTCTGAGCGGTGTTTGTAGCTGTTAACTCGTAATACACTCGAATTTTCCCGTCGATATGTGACAATGGATGAAACATGGCTCCATCACTACACTCCTGAGTCCAATCGACAGTCGGCTAGGGGACAGCGACCGGTGAACCATCTCCGAAGCGTGGAAAGACTCAAAAGTCCGCTGGCAAAGTAATGGCCTCTGTTTTTTGGGATGCGCATGGAATAATTTTTATCGATTATCTTGAGAAGGGAAAAACCATCAACAGTGACTATTATATGGCGTTATTGGAGAGTTTGAAGGTCGAAATCGCGGCAAAACGGCCCCATATGAAGAAGAAAAATTGTTCCACCAAGACAACGCACCGTGCCACAAGTCATTGAGAACGATGGCAAAAATTCATGAATTGGGCTTCGAATTGCTTCCCCACCCACCGTATTCTCCAGATCTGGTCCCCAGCTTTTCTTGTTCTCAGACCTCAAAAGGATGCTCGGAGGGAAAAAATTTGGCTGCAATGAAGAGGTGATCGCCGAAACGCAGGTCTATTTTGAGGCAAAACCGAAGGAGTACTACCAAAATGGTATCAAAATATTGGAAGGTCGTTATAATCATTGTATCGCTCTTGAAGGGAACTATGTTGAATAATAAAAATGAATTTTGACAAAAAAAAAAAATGAGTTTATCTTTGTTAGACCGAGGACTTATCAGCCAACCTGTTATGTACGATATGGCTTGTTTGTACGTTGATGGCTATAGCGATAATTGTTGATGACAAAACAGCTAAGTAGCCCGGTTGATAGTGTGTAGACTTACAAACTGTATGGTCGTCCGTTCGATTCTCTGCCTGACCAAAAGGTACAATTCGAAAAAATCATTCAACATTGTTTGTGTTTAGAGGTGTGCACGTGAGTAATATTTTACTCACGCTCACTCAAACTCACGACGGAAAAATCTTGCTTACGTACGATATTGTTTGGTAGGACGCACTCACACTCACGAAAAGAATATTGGTACTCACGCACGAAAATGTGTCACCTCTATTTGTATTACAGTAAAAAATGAACCTTGTGGAAGTGAGAAAGATTGTTTAATTTTTCACTGTTTACACAATTTGATTTACTTTCTCGATGCCGATGTAGATGTACTTTGATGCCGATGTAGATGTAAAAACGCCCACCTACATTGCGAATGAACAATAAACTACGAGGGCGGTTCGGAAACTTCTTAGTCTATCAATGAAAGAGATGGTTAGTTTTTCAAAAATATTTTTCAATATAATCTCCTGAAACTTCAATACACTTAGTCCAACGCTTTTCTAGCAATTCTATCCCTTGATTAAAATAGTTTTCCTCAAGGTCTTCAAAATAGTGGCTTACAACTGTAATTGCATCTGAATTTAAGGTAAAACGCTTGCCAGCAAAGATTTTTTTTAGATTTGGGAACAAGTAAAAGTCACTGGGAGCGAAATCAGGAGAATATGCTGGGTGGTCAAGCAACTCGTACTTTAATTCGTTGATTTTAGCCATTGTTAAAACACTCTTGTGCGCTGGTGCGTTGTCTTGATGAAAAATTATTTTTTTGTGTTGTAAGCCAGGAAGTTTTTCTCGAATTTGTACATTTAATAGATCAAAAAGGTTGCAATAGTAATCTGAATTTATTGTTTTACCCTTTTGCAGATAGTCAATCAATAAAATTCCTTTGAAGTCCCAAAAACCGTTGCCATAACCTTCTCAGCCGATTGAATTGTTATTGCCTTCTTTGGGGCACTTCCTCCAGCTTCAGTCCATTGTTTGGATTGTTCTTTTGTCTCTGGAGTATAATGGTGGATCCATGTCTCATCAACAGTTATGAAATGACGCTTAAAATCCATTTTATTTCGTTTAAAACGATCCAAACATGCTTGAGACATGTTCCTTTTCATGCGTTTTTGATCGACAGTTAACAAATGCGGCACCCATCTTGCAGAAAGTTTTTTCATCTGTAGATCTTCATGCAAAATTAAATGGACTCGATCATTTGAGATGCCCATGATATTAGCAATTTCACGTACTTTGGGGGCTTTGTTTAATTCTGGGGCTTTGTTTAATTCACGTACTGGGGGCTTTGTTTAATTCTGAGCCGATTTTGATAAAATATGGCACAAAGTGCTAAAATTTTAATTGAACTCTCAGTGCAAAGCTTAACAATTTTAGAAATGAAACTTTGGCTTCGTGATCATATGAATCTAAATCGAGCGAAATATATATGTGGGAGTTATATCTAAATCTGAACCATTTTGACCAAATTTGGCATGTGTATGTTAGTCTTACTCTCTATGCAAAATTGCACGTAAATCGGAACAAAATATTGGCCTCTGTGGCCAAAGGAGTGTAAATCGGGCGATAGCTATATATGAGAACTATATCTGAATCTCAACCGATTTGACTGATATTCTGCAAAATTTACAAGACTCAAAAAATATTCGATTATACGAAATTGCAAAAAGATCGATTGATAAATACGTCATTTATGACCGGATCGGTTCTAAATACATGGCAGCTATATCTAAATCTCAACCGATTGTTTTCCAAAATCAATAGGAATCGTCTTTGAGCCGAAAATGGGTCCTATGCCAAATTTGAAGACGATCGGACTTAAACTGCGAGCTACACACAAAAATACATCAACAGACGGACATCGATAAATCGACTCAGAATTTAATTCTAAGCCGATCGGTATACTAAAACGGCGTTACATACACTGAAAAAAAAGCATGCCCGGTTCCAAAGATTTTGTCCTTACTTTAAAAAATTTGGTATTGATTCCGAGCCAAAGAAGCGGAGAATACAAGTAAGGATACTTTTAAGACACAATTCTCTTTTAAATTTGGGTTTTGTGTACTTGCTTCTAAGAAGCAAATTTTAATTTTTCGCTTTCTCATCTTTTTTTCTTCATATGCTATCAAAGTCCTTTAAAAACGAGTTAACAACAACATTATTTTCCAAATTAAGACTCGACTTCCAGTAGAAATTATGCTATGTTTGAAGTAAAAAACTTCTTTAAAATAAAGTTTTGAAAAACATGTCCTATATTTGAACGATTTTTTGCTTTGTAGTCAAGACAAAAAGACAACTAATTTAAAGGCAATTTCATTAAATTTAAAGAATATTTCTGAATTATTAAAGCCAAACATTTTTTCTTTCATGTTATGATACCCATTTTTAATTCAAATCACTTAATTATAAAGACAGTACGACTTCATTGAAAAGTTTATCGACTTTTGGACAAGGAAAAAAACTTTATATTAGAGAAATGCGTCTTCTATGCTAAGCAAAATTTGCATTCGTATTTTAAAGACACGAAATCTTTGACCTCACGACAATATTTTTTTCAGTGTACAAATGCACAAACTTCCCTGTAGGAAATGTCAATAGTGAAACTGTAGTGAATCACTACTGACCATGTCACCAGTACTACTGACAAAGTATACCCCACATAATGTATTTTACTATAGACATTTAACATATGCTTGTCATTAAAAATCCACTACTGACAGTAGAACTACTGACTAGATGGTACTTATGAGACCATATGGAGACATTGAAACTAATGTGTCAGTAGTACTTGCTCCTTTAGTCAACACTTTTTGTTTTTTTTTTTTTGTAAAAAATGTTACATTTTTGATTTAATTTATATTATTTATTTTGTGTATTTGCACAAAATTAACATACAATGAAATCAAATTACACATGGGTCCTAGAGCTAGTTCAGTAAATATGTTAGATCAAGTTGTCCTCGTTGTCATCGCTTCCATCTTTCTTATTTTGTGACTTGCTTCTAGTGGTTTACTTGCATGTATCTCTTAAATATTTATCTGACAATTCAGCAGAATTGGCAATAACGACTGAAAATAGAAAAATTAATAATATATAATATAATACGTAGCTTATACAGATTTTACCTATCATAGCCGCTAAGATCTAGGCTTCCCTCCTTTAATTTAATCGGTAGTTCCTCTGGGCACTTTCTGGTTGATGCTGTTTCGACTAACCACTATTTTAACTTAAAAATTCTGATATCTGTTGGTCCTATCCATCAAAGACGCAATAAAATGTCCACCGAACTCTGCCTAGGCTCACTGTCCTCTCCTCGAAGTTTTTTTGCGATATTTATATACGATTGTTTTTCACTAGTCTTTTTAAATTTCTTTTGCTCATATTATTTTTTTACAGCTGTCAAAAATGTCTACCAAATGTAGACCATTTGTTGAAGATGTCACCATAACAGTTGACAAAAGTGGTGACTTTGAGACACTAAACCCCAGTCTTCCTACAGGGTTATTATACCCTGAACCACAGTAGTGGTGAAGGGTATAAAAACCAGGACCTAATACATTTTCTTCATACCAACATATATAAAAATAAAATATAACAAAATTTTCTTTGTGTCAAAAAACATTTTTTTTATTTTAATTAAAATAATTATTATTTTTACATAATTCTAATATTTAATTTTAAGACGCGCATACTTGGTCCACACTGTGATCTTGGTCTTTCATTGTGCTCTTGCGATTGCTTTGTTTGAACACAAATTGTTTGGAACTATCTCATGCCAAACGGAGGTGAAAGATGAACAAACAACAAACATCCACTTTTATTGTTATCGAATTGAAGTCGTAACATAAATACTCATAAGTGATGAAAGCCTGGTATCGTTTACCCCACCGCTGACTCAACAATAATTCCCTGTATTGATGTTCTCATTTTACCCATGGAGATCATTTGCCAGACCAGACCATCATAGCCTGGCACGGGAAATTTCTTACTCATGTTCAATGCCTTTCGTGTTGGATGAACAATGGCCTGGTCATGATGATATTCAATTTGGATTGAAGTAGATCTATCATGACCATGGTGAGGGCTCGGTATCATCGTTCGCTTATCGTTGCTGCCTGCATTCGTCCGTACATCATCAGCACCATTGGAGTCTACAGAAGCATCACACGGCAGGAAATCTTAGTTTCTGTTCTCATCTTCGGATGTCTGTGTCTACATAATTTAGGCTTATAATTCAATTAATATTAAACAAATAAGAATCTCCGCAGATGAGTTGTTTTTCTTGGCTAGGAGGGTTTGAGGAGCTCGACTGAATGAGACACCTGAAGAGTGTGTGAGGGCACTCTCGACCATCCTAGCTGACTGTGCATTTAGATGTTCACAATTGCATTGTATGGCAAAGGGGCGGACAGACGAATTTCGGACTTCAGCTACATTATTGTTTGTGAAAGAGTATTCGACCAAAAGATACATCGTCGTTGTGTCTGGCAAGATTCGAGGTGTGTTTCTCAAATGAATCCAATTGAAGGAAACATGGTTAGATGTAGGCACAGGTGATGATTGGTACATTTCAAGGGTTTTGCGACGTATTTTGTTTATTCATGCACTTGACCGGATGTTTTTCCAATGTGATTAAGACGTCCAAATGAAAATAGTTCTCTTAATAAGATACTCCAGAGTAGGCTGAGAAGTTCTAGGATTATCTTATCTGAAGTGCAGCCATAAAACGGGCCTTAAAATGTAACTGGCTGCAGATAGTTGTATCGCTACTCCTATCTTAATTTTTTTTTGAATCAATGCAACATGAAACCAATGAAGAATTTGAAAGATAAAAATTGTATTTTCTCTTACTCGATAGAGAGAATAATGGGAAGTCGGTGTTGGTATGAATAGATGGGCATAGACATTTTAATTCTTGACTCTGTTTCCTTAAAAAATGGTAACGGATAAAGTGATTCCAATAAATGTGGTCATATTATAACTAACCCATTGTCTTATTGTTTTTTTACTATTTTACTAATACATTGTTTTAAAATTTATTAAAAGGTAATTTGTTATAGAATCCTTCTACACTCAAAAAAAAAAAAGTGAACTCTCTATTTCACTAAAGCCAATTTAACTTTATTTTAGTTCATAGAAATATTATGTTTGGAGAAAGTTTTCTTTACTCTAATACTTTTTTGTGTAGTTAGTTAAATTAACTAAACCCGTGGAAAGATATTTGTCGAAAAATATTTACTTATTTTTATGACAACGGCGTGATGCCAACTTTTGTAATACTGTTTAGTTAAAATTTTCTACAAATATTCAAAATTTTCTAAAATTAACCGAAAGTTTTCTTCCTGGTGGGTTCACTGTTTTTTCAGTGTAGTACATAAAATTGCATCAAAATCGGTTCGGATTTAGATTAAGCTCCCATATATATTCATTTTCCCGGATTTGATCAAAATGCCTATATTTATTAACCGATCGTACACTGAAAAAAAAACCATGCCCAGTTCCAAAGATTTTGTCTTTACTTTAAGAATTTTGGTATTGATTCCGAGCCAAAGAAGCGGAGAATACAAGTAAGGATACTTTTAAGACACAATTCTCTTTTAAATTTGGGTTTTGTGTACTTGATTCTAGGAAGCGAATTTTAACTATTCGTTTTTTCAGTTTTTTTTTTCTACATATGTCATCAAAGTCCTTTAAAAACGAGTTAACGATAATTTTATTTTCCAAATTCAGACTCGACTTCCGGTAAAAATTATGCTATGTTTCAAGTAAAAAAGTCTTTAAAATAAAGTGTTGAAGAACATGTCCTATTTTTGAACGATTTTTTGCTTTGTAGTCAAGATGCAAAAAAGCAACAAATTTAAAGACAATTTCATTAATTTTAAACAATTTTTCTGAATTATTAAAGTCAAGTTGACCTTACCCCAAAAAATTTTTCTTTCATATTATGATACCTATTTTTAAGTCAAATCACTATCTATTTTTAAATCAAATCACCTATTTTTAAGTCAAATCACTAAGGACAATACGACTTCATTGAAAAGTTTATCGACTTTTGAACAAGAAAAAAAAAAACTTTATATCAGAGAAATGCGTCTTCTACGCTAAGCAAAAATGTCATTCGTATTTTAAGGACATGAAATCTTTGGCCTCACGACAATATTTTTTTCAGTGTACACAAATTTCAAATTCGGATGTATTAACCTTCTAATCGAGATTTAAATATGGCTTTTACATACACTGCAAAAAGGCATACTCGGTTCCAAAGATTTTGTCTTTACTTTAAAAAATTTGGTATAGATTCCGAGCCAAAGAAGCGGAGAATACAAGTAAGGATATGCAAAAAGACAACAAATTTAAAGACAATTTCATTAAATTTAAAGAATTTTTCTGAATTATTAAAGTCAAGTTGATCTTAGCCTATAAATTTTTTCTTTCATGTTAAGATACCCATTTTTAAGTCAAATCACTTAATTATAAGGACAATACGACTTCATTGATAAGTTTATCGACTTTTGGACAAGGAAAATAACTTTATTTTAGAGAAATGCGTCTTCTACTCTAATCAAAATTTGTATTCGTATTTTAAAGACAAGAAATCTTTGGCCTCACGACAATATTTTTTTCAGTGTATCTATATTTCTCGATTTTCATAAATTCGTCTTTTTATACCCTACACCACTACTGTGGTGTATACCCTGTATAATAACTTTGCGCATTTGTGTGTAACGCCAAGAAGGAGCAGTCTGAGGCCCATCGTTTAGTACGCCGATCGGCTTATCGATTTGTATATGTAATTTTATGTGCAAAGTAAGTCCAATCGGCATAGGGATTTTGTACGGGTTAAAGACAATTGGAAAAAATCAGTACACCTTTAGATATAGCTGCTATATATAAAGGGTGATTCTTTTGAGGTTAGGATTTTCATGCATTAGTATTTGACAGATCACGTGGTATTTCAGACATGGTGTCAAAGAGAAAGATGCTCAGTATGCTTTGACATTTCATCATGAATAGACTTACTAACGAGCAACGCTTGCAAATCATTGAATTTTATTACCAAAATCAGTGTTCGGTTCGAAATGTGTTTCGCGCTTTTTTATCGACAAATTTTGTTCAGCGATGAGGCTCATTTCTGGTTGAATGGCTACGTAAATAAGCAAAATTGCCGCATTTGGAGTGAAGAGCAACCAGAAGCCGTTCAAGAACTGCCCATGCATCCCGAAAAATGCACTGTTTGGTGTGGTTTGTACGCTGGTGGAATCATTGGACCGTATTTGTTCAAAGATGCTGTTGGACGCAACGTTACGGTGAATGGCGATCGCTATCGTTCGATGCTAACAAACTTTTTGTTGCCAAAAATGGAAGAACTGAACTTGGTTGACATGTGGTTTCAACAAGATGGCGCTACATGCCACACAGCTCGCGATTCTATGGCCATTTTGAGGGAAAACTTCGGAGAACAATTCATCTCAAGAAATGGACCGGTAAGTTGGCCACCAAGATCATGCGATTTGACGCCTTTAGACTATTTTTTTGTGGGGCTACGTCAAGTCTAAAGTCTACAGAAATAAGCCAGCAACTATTCCAGCTTTGGAAGACAACATTTCCGAAGAAATTCGGGCTATTCCGGCCGAAATGCTCGAAAAAGTTGCCCAGTTCCGAATGGACCACCTAAGACGCAGCCGCGGTCAACATTTAAATGAAATTATCTTCAAAAAGTAAATGTCATGGACCAATCTAACGTTTCAAATAAAGAACCGATGAGATTTTGCAAATTTTATGCGTTTTTTTTTTAAAAAAAGTTATCAAGCTCTTAACAAATCACCCTTTACTTATCACCGGTTTGATCATAATTGACGTGTTTATGAAGTGATCTTCTTCAACTTGCAAAATAATCGGTTCAGATTTAGATATATCTTTCGTCCGATATTTGTGTATAGCCACAATTTATATTTTATGTTAAATGCTGAAATTTTGTGAAAATAGTAGGATTAACATTCTAACTAGTCATGCCAAATTTGTCAAATCACCCTGATGTGATAGTTCGTAAAATATGCAAACTATGGTTGAAATCGGTTCAGATTTAGATATAGCTCCCTTATATATAGATACATATGAGGACCGGGGCCTAAGTTTCATTCCGATTTATTTGAAATTTTGCACTGATAGTAGAATTAGCATTAAAGCATTGTGTGCTACAGTTGCACCCAGAAAAAAGTGCCTTCGAAACTAAAGGAAAAAATTTTCATCAATATAGTTTATCCATTTTATTTCCATTAAGGTAAATTTTTGTGAAAAATAATAAAATTTACTCGTTTCAGTAAAAAAATCCTAAACTGTAAGCAGTTAGGAATAGTTCATTAACTAGAATAAGGCATGGAATTTTACTCATACTATTTTCTTCGCTGGGTATAAGAATTTACTACTGAAAAAGAAAATTTTATTCACCGATAACAAAGCATTCGTAAAAATAAACAAAAACCGAACTAAAACCAAGTTTCTTCAAAATTAGTAAAATTTCTTATAAAATGATAATTGCGACTTCCTTTATAATAGAAAGTTTTTCATACATACGAACAACACTTGGCATAGAAAAATATTTTAGTTCATTCGTACTAAGAAGTATGCAATCCTTTCAAAACTTAAGGAAACACACTTGTTAGAATATAGGAAATTTTCCTAAATTTCTATTGTCTACCTGTAATCGATACCTGTCATCGTAATCGATGTGTTTGCGCGTGGGTGTAATCGATATATTTGCGCGTCGGTTGTTTTTTTAGTTGGAATCGCGTTGTTTTGGTATACGGAGAGATTGTTAAAAAATAATATGGTAAAATAATATAATAAATAACAAATAAAATATATAAAATATTTGTTATTTTAAATTAGTGAGAAAAAATTTCGTTTTTTTTTAAATAAATCTATCAATGTTCGTGATAGTGTATAAAGAAAGAAAACACCAGCAGAATAACAACCCTTTCATTTGTCTTCATTTTGGAATCTTCAATTATCAGGTAATACTCAATGACGCTAACCTTTTGCAACAAAAATGTTTTATGATTTTTTATATTTGTAGGTATTGAAATTGTAAAAGGAGGACAAAATCGTTAGGCAGCAACTTATTAAAAGTGAAAAGTACAAGAAGAAGAAAAAGTGCGTTTTACAGTTGATAATATCACACGGAAATTGGAAATAGTGGAATAATAAACTAATATTTCAAAGAGATTCGATGCTGTTGATTCTTAATAAATATATTCAATATATTAATAAAACATGTCTTTTATTGAAGATAAAATTGCTTATAGAAATAAATAAAATTGTATTTAAAAACGAAGGTAAGCAGTTCTAATTATGAAGTAAAAGTTTTATCACAAATGTGTAAGATTTGTCGAAATGAATGAAAAAAATTCAATAAAATCATTCCATATATGAATTCAAATTAGTTAAATTTTTTCATTCTGTAGTATAGTGGTACATAAATATAGGAATATGTTAACTAATATATGGAATACATTATTCCTAATTTCTACGAAAATCACATCGTTCAAACAAATAAAAATGGCTTTGGCGCTATACGAAGTTCAACTTTCTTCACAATGAGTTCATTTTAACTTAAAGAAGGGGTCACTTTTTTCTGGGTGTGGTTAAAATCGATTAATATTTAGATATAGCTCCAATATATATGTAGGCCTGATTTAGGGAAATATGGCAGAATATATCATATTATCAATATCCATTTTCAACGGGATTTCACATCAGAGACGGTATTTTTCAGAGAATAGATTTAACATTCTATTTAAGTGTATCGGAATTGATCCAATTCGGTTCAGCTTTAGATAAAACTTCCATATATATATTCGTCTGGTCTAGGCAAACATGTCCAAAATACCCACATTTTACAGAAAATTAAGTGATGGTTTCCCAATATTGTCAAATCAAATCCTGTAACACCAGACGTTCCACAGAACGATTTAGATAAGGTTGTGTAAATGTCGCCTAATTTGCCAAATAATATTTCACTACCCACAATTTACCACCAAGTTTGGAGAGATCTAGCCAATATCATTGTAAAATCGACGCTGCTAAGTAGCAAACTTTGTAAAAATGCCTCAAATTGTCCTATATCTCTAATACAATAAATCATAAATGCACTTTTTTTTACAAACATTATGTTTCATCCCAGGGTGTTAGTCGATTTAATTTTTAAGTGTAGGGAATAGAGCTGTATCCTCCTAATAAATTTGATGGATTTGAGATGGTACCAACAATTTTGATCTACGCCGAGAAAAAAGTTAAGTTAAAACAAGTATATACGGCCGTAAGTTCGGCCAGGCCGAATCTTATGTACCCTCCACCATGGATTGCGTAGAAACTTCTACGAAAGACTGTCATCCACGATCGAAATACTTGGGTTGTGGTATCTTAAAACTTCTTAACATCGTTTTCTAAATTGTGAGTTAGTCCATACGTGGTATATATTAAACAAAAAAGTTATGTATAGTTAAGTCTACAAATAATTACGAATCGATATGGACTTTTTGCACGGTACGTAGAATTGAAATATGGGGGTCACTTATATGGGGGCTATATAAAGGGTGATTCTTTTGAGGTTAGGATTTTCATGCATTAGTATTTGACAGATCACGTGGGATTTCAGACATGGTGTCAAAGAGAAAGATGCTCAGTATGCTTTGACATTTCATCATGAATAGACTTACTAACGAGCCACAACGTCGAATTTTCAGTGAATGGGCCCTAGAAAAGTTGGCAGAAAATCCGCTTTTTTATCGACAAATTTTGTTCAGCGATGAGGCTCATTTCTGGTTGAATGGCTACGTAAATAAGCAAAATTGCCGCATTTGGAGTGAAGAGCAACCAGAAGCCGTTCAAGAACTGCCCATGCATCCCGAAAAATGCACTGTTTGGTGTGGTTTGTACGCTGGTGGAATCATTGGACCGTATTTTTTCAAAGATGCTGTTGGACGCAACGTTACGGTGAATGGCGATCGCTATCGTTCGATGCTAACAAACTTTTTGTTGCCAAAAATGGAAGAACTGAACTTGGTTGACATGTGGTTTCAACAAGATGGCGCTACATGCCACACAGCTCGCGATTCTATGGCCATTTTGAGGGAAAACTTCGGAGAACAATTCATCTCAAGAAATGGACCGGTAAGTTGGCCACCAAGATCATGCGATTTGACGCCTTTAGACTATTTTTTGTGGGGCTACGTCAAGTCTAAAGTCTACAGAAATAAGCCAGCAACTATTCCAGCTTTGGAAGACAACATTTCCGAAGAAATTCGGGCTATTCCGGCCGAAATGCTCGAAAAAGTTGCCCAAAATTGGACTTTCCGAATGGACCACCTAAGACGCAGCCGCGGTCAACATTTAAATGAAATTATCTTCAAAAAGTAAATGTCATGGACCAATCTAACGTTTCAAATAAAGAACCGATGAGATTTTGCAAATTTTCTGCGTTTTTAAAAAAAAAAAAAAAGTTATCAAGCTCTTAACAAATCACCCTTTACAATTATGAACTTGATATGGACCAATTTATATGTGATCGGAAATCGATTTATCTGAGGGATATATATAACTATAGACCGATATGGACCTAGTTAGGCATGGTTGTTAACGACCATATACTAGCACAATGTACCAAATTTCAACTCACTCGGATGAAATTTGCTCCTCCAAGAGGCTCCAAAACCAAATCTCGGGATCGGTTTATATGGGGCTATATATGATTATGGACTGATACTGACCACTTTTGGCATGGTTGTTAAATATCATATACGATCACCACGTACCAAATTTCAAGCAGATCGGATGAATTTTCTTCTCCAAAAGGCACAGGAGGTCAAATCTGGGGATCGGTTTATATGGGGCCTAAATATAATTATGGACCGATTTCGACCAATTTTTGCATGGGAGTTTGAGGCCATATATTAACACCACGTACCAAATTTCAACTGAATCAGATGAATTTTGGTCTTCCAAGAGGCTCCGGAGGTCAACTCTGGTGATCGGTTTATATGGGGGCTATATATAATTATGGACCGATGTGGGCCATTTTTGCGTGGTTGTTAGAGACCATATACTAACACCATGTACCGAATTTCAGCCGGATCGGATGAAATTTCCTTCTCTTAGAGGCCTCGCAAGCCAAATCGGGGGATCGGTTTATATGGGGGCTATATATAATTATGGATCGATGTGAACCAATTTTTGCATGGTTGTTAGAGACCATATACTAACACCATGTACCAAATTTCAGCAGGATCGGATGAAATTTGCTTCTCTTATAGGCCTCGCAAGCCAAATCTGGTGATCGGTTTATATGGGGGCTATATATAATTATGGACCGATGTGGACCAATTTTTGCATGGTTGTTAGAGACCATATACTAACACCATGTACCAAATTTCAGCCGGATCGGATGAAATTTGCTTGTCTTAGAGACCTCACAAGCCAAATTTTGGGGTCCGTTTATATGGGGGCTATACGTAAAAGTGGACCGATATGGCCTATTTGCAATACCATCCGACCTACATCAATAACAACTACTTGTGCCAAGTTTCAAGTCGATAGCATGTTTCGTTCGGAAGATATCGTGATTTCAACAGACGGACGGACGGACATGCACAGATCGATTCAGAATTTCACCACGACCCAGAATATATATACTTTATGGGGTCTTAGATCAATATTTCGATGTGTTACAAACGGAATGACAAAGTTAATATACCCCCCATCCTATGGTGGAGGGTATAAAAATGAACTAATTGTGAAGAAAGTTGAACTTCGTATAGCGCCGAAGACATTTTATTTGTTTGAACGATATGATCTTCATAGAAATTAGAAAGAATGCATTACATATATTAATTAACATTTTCCTATATTTATGTACCACTATACTACAGAATGAAACAATTTAACTGAATTGAATTCATACATGGTATGATTTTATTGAACTTTTTTCATTCATTTGGACAAATCTTACACATTTGTTGTAAACCTTTTACTTCAGAATTAGAACTGCTTACCTTCGTTTTTAAATACATTTTCATGTACTTATATCATTTTTTCTTCAATAAAAGACATGCAAACATATCGATTACATTGATGACAAATATCGATTACAGGTAGATAAAAGAAATATAGGAAAATTTCCTATATTCTAACAAGTGTGTTTACTTAAGTTTTGAAAGGATTGAATACTTCTTAGTACGAATGAACTAAACTATTTTTCTATGCCAAGTGTTATTCGCATGTATGATAAGCTTTCTGTAATAAAGGTAGTCAGAATTATCATTTTATAAGAAACTGTACTAAATTTGAGGAAACTCGTTTATTTTTATGCTTTGTTATTAGTGAATAAAATTTTCTTGTTCAGTAGTAAATTCTTATAGCCAGAGAAGAAAACAGTATTAGTAAAATGCCATGCCTTACTCTAGTTAATGAACTATTTCTAACTGCTTTCAGTTTAGGATTTTCTTTTTACTGAAACAAGTAAATTTTACTATTTCATACAAAAATTTAACTTAATGGAAATAAAATTGATAAACTAAATTGATGAACATATTTTCCTTTAGCTTCAAAGGCACATTTTTCTGGGTGTATATGATATAGTCGGCCCGCCCGACTTTAGACTTTACTTAATTGTTTAAAGATACACTGTTAGAAAAATATGTTTTTCATATGTTCCGATATAAACAAAATGTGTTTCGGGCACGATTTTAAACCACAATATATTTAAGTGCGAACATGTAATGTTCCTAAACTAACACTAAATGTTTGGGACATCTATGTTAATATGTTAGAATATATTATGTTTGGGGCATCAATGTTTCATAAAAATCATATGTGTGAATACAAACATATATAAATTTACAAATTTCGACTAAACATACATATGTTGTGATATTTTATTCAAAGCGACAGAGAGAGTATAGAGAGAAATAGAGATGGAAACCGGGAGAGTTGACGAAAGATATCAATATAACACAGCAAAAGAGCCAAAAGAGAACAATTTCTGTGAAACCGCTTGTATGTTGTTTCGGAAAACTGTTTTATGATAAGGCCAAAAATTTGATAGGTTTAAGTCTAAATATTATTTAATTTGAATAAAGAGAATATACATTCTGAACCAAGAGAATAGACATTTGAAAAACAAACAGCTTATGTTTTCGCCTTGAGAGCAGCATTTTATGTATGTGTGGACATGTGTTTTGTTTATCATTTTGGCATTATGGGCACAATTTTTTTCTTGGTTCGTTAAAAGAAATCAGGGGTCTTCATAAAAATAACGAAAGGGCACTATACTCTTTTTAGAGTTGGGACAGTAAAATGAAATAAGGAGGAAATAGTGAAAAATTACACAGTAAAATGTAAAAAAACAAACTTTATTTCCTCTTTATTAAAAAGTAGTCCACGAGGAGTTGACGGACACCATCAAATATAAAAGCGGGCATTAAGTTCGAGTTTTACAGCTAAAACAATTTAAAAAGTTTATTTTCTTTAAAATGAATTATTAAAGAAAAATAAAAGGAATTTTAGAGCGATGGTGTTAAATGCTAGTAAAAAACTGTTCACTCCTAAATAAATTTATGTTTATATTATAAAATTATGTATGTATGTTTATACTCGACTCCACGTTCTTCTTTTGTTAGTTTTTGAATTCCTTCCAAATTTTAAAGTTTTGTACAAAAACAGTTTTTATTACAAGATTGTTATTTTTGCAATAAAAAATAATATTTTATCCAAAAATCAGTCAATTTCGTTTATATCAAGCACTGTTACTGACTATAAATCTTTAATAACACACATTTCGAAGTTTCATTTAAAAAAAATTAATATAGTATAAATATAAATGTGTAAATTAAAAAAAAAAAAAAAAAAAAATGTTCGGTCGGAGCAGGGATTGAACCCACGACCCTTTGCATGCAAGGCAGACATGCTAACCACTGCTCCACGTGGCAAACAAATGTATGTTTCTGTTAAATAATGTTATGTTTGCATGGGCTCGTGGGCGCTGCAAACTATGCTATATAAATGTAACTTAAAACGATAATTATCTACTGGTGACTATAACAGCTACGTAGCCCAGTGGATAGTGTGTTGGCTTACAAACTGTATGGTCCTCGGTTCGATTCTCCGTGCAGGCGAAAGGTAAAATTTAAAAAAATTATAAAAGTGAATAATTTCTTCAACATTATTTGTATTACAGAGAAAGGTTCCAATAACTAAAAAATTTCGTGGAAGTGAAAATTACGAGTATGTTAGGGAATGAGCACAATCGTGTTTGGGAAAAATTCTTCCAAGCATATAATATTTTTGGCTCAAAATGCTTCCAAACATATAATATGTTCACATAAAACAAACATATTAATGTTTCGGCAGTATGCAATAATATATGTGCTTCCTGCAAAATATGTTTGGAACATATGTTAAAGAAGCGATTTTTTTTGAGGGTGTAAAAATTCAATAGTAATTTATTTTTAAACCCCAAACAATAATTTTTCAATCCCCACATACGAGTACATTTATTTAGGAGTGAACTCATTTGATACTCTGCGCCACACTGTGCAACAGCGTATTATAAGATAGTGCATATGTTTGAAACACCCAGAAGGAGATGAGATAAACACATAGTGTCTTTGGCAATATTGCTCTAGGCGGTCCCTGAGTCGATCTAGGCTTGTCCGTCCGTATATATACACATCGAAATATCGATTTCGGACTATATAAAGTACATTCTTGATCAGGGAGAAATTTTAAGACGATACAACCACACGGACGAAAAAGATTATTTTTCATATGATTGTGTGTAAAAATTATATGTTTGGAACTCAAATTTTTTAACACCATATTTTTGAGTGCAAGCATAAAATGTTCATAAACTAGCATAACATGTTTGGGACATATATGTTAATATGTTACAACATATTATATTTGGGACATAAAATTCTTGGATGCAAACATATATTGATTTAGAAATAGCCTATAAACATATATGTGTTTAGAAAGAGAGTCCTTCAGAGTATGCTGGAAGTAAAAGAATGGAAGTAACCAATTGGCACCTTAAAAATATGTATACACAAAGAAAATTTTATTAAATTTTTTTTCTACCAGTGTATGCCTAAGTTGAAACTTAATATGTTTGAATAATACAAACAATATTTTGTTTAGACCAATCCTGAAATTATATATGCTTGAAGCAAAATGTGTTTGGGGCATATGTTACAGAAGCGATTTTTTTTAGGGTGCACACTCAAAAAAAAGTGAACCCTATAATTCACTAAAGCCAATTTAATTTTATTTAAGTTCATGGATTGGCGTATATAAATTATACGGACGAAAAATACTGTTTTTCATATGTTTCGGTGTAAAAATTATATGTTTGGAACTCAAATTATTTAACACAATATTTTTAATTGCAAGCATATAATGTTCATAAACTAGCATAACATGTTTGGGACATAAAATGTTTGTAAATATAATATTCTTGGCTGCAAACATATATTAATTTAGAAATAGCCTATAAACATACATGTGTTTAGAAAGAGATACCTAGAGATACTCGCTGCAAGTAAAATAATGGAAGTAACCAATTGGCGACTTAAAAATATGTATGTACACTGAAAAAAATATTGTCGTGAGGTCAAAGATTTCATGTCTTTAAAATACGAATACAAATTTTGCTTAGCATAGAAGACGCATTTCTCTAAAATAAAGTTATTTCCCTTGTCCAAAAGTCGATAAACTTTTCAATGAAGTCGTATTGTCCTTATAATTAAGTGATTTGACTTAAAAATGGGTATCTTAACATGAAAGAAAACATTTATAGGCTAAGGTCAACTTGACTTTAATAATTCAGAAATATTCTTTAAATTTAATTAAATTGTCCTTAAATTTGTTGTCTTTTTGCATCTTATTTTAAAGAAGTTTTTTACTTCAAACATAGCATAATTTCTACTGGAAGTCGAGTCCTAGTTTGGAAAATAAAGTTGCCGTTAACCCCTGTTTAAAGGACTTTGATAGCATATGAAGAAAAAGGCTGAGAAAGCGAAAAATTAAAATTTGCTTCCTAGAAGGAAGTACACAAAACCTACATTTAAAAGAAAATTGTGTCTTAAAAGTATCCTTACTTGTATTCTCCGCTTCTTTGGCTCGGAATCAATACCAAATTTTTTAAAGAAAAGACAAAATCTTTGGAACCGAGTATGCTTTTTTTTCAGTGTATGTACACAAAGAACAGTACATTAAACATTTTTTGTACCAGAGTATGCCTGAGGTGAAACATAATATGTTTGAATAATACAAACAATATTTTGTTTAGACCAATCCTGAAAATATATATGGTTGAAGCAAAATGTGTTTGGGGCATATGTTACAGAAGCGATTTTTGTTGAGGGTGTAAAGGAACTAAAAAACAAGAAAAAATTATACACAAATGAAGCATACAGATTTACTAATTTCATATTTCTCACAAAATAGTTCATTAGTTCTTTAAATTTGTAAATTTTACTACATATGTACCCATCTTGAACTTCGTATGGCACTAAAGACATTCTTGCAATTTTGAACTCCAATTTTCCTTCAAACTACAAAATTTTCTTTAACCGGTGAAAAAAATTAATTATGTCTAATAAATTTTCCTGATTTTGTCGAAAAATATTTGCTTATTTTTGTGATATCGGCGTGATGTCGGCGTTTGTAATACTGTTTAGTTAAAAATTTTTAAAACTAAACAAATTTTCTAAAATTAACCAACAAATTTCTTCCTGGTGGGTTCACTGTTTTTTCAGTGCATATCCGCCTGTTTGTCTATATGTTGTCATCACGCTACAGCCTTCAAAAATGGTATTGTCCTGAAATTTGGCACAGATTCGTTTTTTGTTTGCAGGCAGGTCAAGTTCGAAGATCGGTCCAGTTTTTGATATAGTCCCCATATGTAATAGTTACTTTTAGTTAAATGTGGTATCACAATGGACTGAATAGTCTAAGTGAGCCTGAAAATTAATCGGGCTGCCACTTTAACCTAACCTAACCTAACCTAGTCCCCATATAAGCCGACCTCCCGATTTGGGGTCTTGGGCTTCTAGAATCCATACTTATTATCCAATTTTCCTAAAATTGGGAAGCTTGAAGTATATTAAGACCATAAAAAGGTGTGATAAAAATAGTTTGTATCGGTTCGTCGGTATAGACCGATCCAAGACCGATCGCCCGACTTTACATCTTGGGCTTCTAGAAGCCGTAGTTTTTATCCAATTTGCCTGAAATTGGTATTTTAGAACCACAAATAGGTGTGCCTAAAATGGTGTGTATTGGTCCATGTTTGGGTATAGCCGCATATAGACCTATTTCCCGAATTTACTTCTTGAGCTTATAGAATCCATAGATTTTATCCAATTTGCCTGAAATTGTAAATATACTGGTATTTTAAACCCTCAGAATCTGTATCTGACTTAATTTTTATCGGTTCATTTGGTAAGACCTCCATATCCTTCATGTAGACCGATTTCACTTGTTCAGGATATAGAAGGCGCACTGATCATGAAAATTGTTTTAAACTGAAAGTACAATTCCCAGATTTTATTTCTCGCAATCATTTAAATAATGACTGTTATAAGGCGTTATTCATAATTTTCTTGCACACTCAAACAAAATTTGTTCTTATAAATCCATAATCTGATCTAGTCTTTATAGGTAGAATCTTTCAATTTTTCTTCGGCAATCGTACTGGTTGAACTGATCTGCTTGGGAAAATAGCTGTCATCAAACCCTCCTGAAATTCTGTATATTTTCAAAGGCAATTATTACATCTGACTCATGGTGGTGGGCATTTAAGATTCGGCTCGGCCGAACTTACTTCGGTATATACTTATTTTTAAGAAAAAATTAAACTAGTTAGAAAATGGGAAAAATGTTCGAGTTCACATTAGCAAACAATGCCGAAGTTGAAGAGGGGGCTTATGAAAAATGAATTGGGAAATATGAATTTAGTAAATCGTTATGCTTCATTTGTGTATAAATTTCCACCTTTTTTAGTTAATTATGCTAACGTGCACAAAAATTATTAATGGCAAGATTATTTATGGTATTGGAGAAATTGTTACTAAAACATGACCTAAAATAGAATTAAATTGTCATAAGTACCCTGGAGAGCTCTCTTTTGTGAGTGTTGTACTTTTCTCTGAAGAAGGGTATTAAGATCACGCACAGAAAAAACATGTTTGGACATGGTTGCCGCATCCATTTAATGCTTATTTAGAGTATGTAATGGTCGCGAAAACGATGTATTTTGTCTTTGTAAAAATAATTTTCGAGCGGAGAAAAATATATGTTGGCAATAAGCATTTAAATGGTTCTCAAATGCCGCAAACATGTTCTATTATTTAAATGATAGAATTTGAGACCATTATATGGTCAGGAAAATCATGTACCTGACCATTCAATTTTTTTTACTTTTTTACAGAGAAAAAAGTATTTTTATAGTTTACGTATAGACATGTCTACAACCATTACATGGCCATAAAGACCATGTACATTGTTTTCGTAACCATTTAATTTTTTAATTTTTTTGCAGCGACAAGAATTTTATAAAAAACATTGAGCAGGTACACACGATTTTCATTTTGCGCGTCAGTCGTGTGTTGATTGTTTCTTGAAATGGACGGAGAATACGGATTTACTGTGTTTTGTGTTAATTTATTTATTCAGAAGTGGCACGTGGTTTTATGTGAACACACAAAAGGAAAGTGTAATTGAAAAATGTACCTGTTTTTTGTTCTACATTTTGCTATATGGATCATTTATTTTTATTTGCAGTTACATGATGCCTGCGTTTGTACATTTGATGGGCACGATGTAAATATGGAATAATTACTTATTGTTGAAATTGCAATAAAATAGAGTGTGTAAAAATATATGATGTTTGCTTGAACGGCATTATAAATACAAATAAACAATGAATTGGTTTATAAATAAATAAAAACAAATAAATAAAGTTAATTTTGTGTTTTCTTTTCTCAAGTGGCGTCCTTTTTTCGACGACGAACAAAATTTGTTCACAAAGATCAAAACATGTTAGGTTGTGACCATGTTCTTTTAACTGGAAGAAAAACATTTTGAATGAATACCAAAACATTTTAAATCGTGACCATTGTCTTTTAATGGAAACAAAATTCTTTTTATCAATATAATAACATTTTAGATGAAGACAATTGTATTTTTCTTAGAACCATGTTCACTGAGCCAACATGGTTGCAGGTTAAAATGTTACATGGTCGCCGCAAAAATAGCTGCTATCATATTATTTTGCTCTTCGAATATGATTGTGACAATCATGTTTCTTCTCTGCGTGATGACTAAAAAATAAAACGAATCCGAAAAACAATATAAATTATATGTCTTTGGCACATTTTATTATTAGAACTTGAAAGGAAAATGATGCCAACTATCAATTGAACAATTTTTTTGAAATATTAATATTTGTATGAAATATTAAGGAAAAGTAACTAAGAACAAATTCTATTTTTGCAACTTAATACCGGTCTTAAGTCTAAAAAATTAAATATACGCCTTTTGTAACATTTTTTAACAGACTCGATTTTTCGCAATGTTTAATTGTTTTTTTTTTTGTGTGAAAGATACATGCTTACACGGACGAAAAAGACTGTTTTTCATATGTTTGGGTATAAACATTATATGTTTGGAACTCAAATTTTTAAACACAATATTTTTGAGTGCAAACATATAATGTTCATAAACTAGCATAATATGTTTGGGACATATATGTTAGAACATGTTATGTTTGGGACATAAAATGTTTGTAAATATAATATGCTTGGATGCACACATATATTAATTTAGAAATAGCCCATAAACATATATGTGTTTACAAAGAGAGAAGTAAAATAATGAAAGTAACCAATTGGCGCATTACAAATATATATACACAAAGAAAATTTCATTAAATATAGGAAAAATACTATGTGTGAATATAAACAAGTATAAATTTACATATTATGAGTAAAAATATATATGTTATGATATAAGACTTCGCCAAAAATTGTATATGCTTAAGTAATATATTAAAATAAGTATTCGGAGAGAAAATTCATTCGGAACCAAGATAAAATATATTTGAACAAGTATATACGGCCGTAAGTTCGGCCAGGCCGAAGCTTATGTACCCTCCATCATGGATTGCGTAGAAACTTCTTCTAAACACTGCCACCCACAATCGAATTACTTAAGTTGCGGTAACGCTTGCCGATGGCAAGGTATCTTAAAACCTCCTAACACCATCTTCTAAATTGTATGTAAGTCCATACGTGGTATATATTAAATCAAAAAAGATCGATCCAATACGTATATAATTCAGTTTGACAAAGTAGACATAAAATTTTGACAAAATTTTCTACAGAAATAAAATTTTAACAAAATTTTCTATAGAAATAAAATTTTCACAAAATTTTCTATAGAAATAAAAATGTTCACAAAATTTTCTATAGAAACAAAATTTTGAAAAAAATGTCTACAGAAATAAAATTTTAACAAAATTTTCTATAGAGTGGCAACCATGATTATGAACCGAATAAAATTTGAACAAAATTTTCTATAGAAATAAAATTTTGACAATGATGAAAATTTTATTATGAACCGAATAAAATTTTAACAAAATTTTCTCTAGAAATAAAATTTTGGTAGATTATTTTTGGCTCTAGTGGCAACCATGATTATGAACCGATATGGACCAATTTTTGTGTGATTGGACCAATTTTGGTATGGTTGTTAGCGACCATATACTAACACCACGTTCCTAATTTGAACCGGATCGGATGAATTTTGCTCCTCCAAGAGGCTCCGGAGGTCAAATCTGGAGAACGTTTTATATGGGGGCTATATATAATTATGGACCGACGTGGACTAATTTTTGCACGGATGCTAGAGACCATATACCAATACCATGTACCAAATTTCAGCCGGATCGGATGCAATTTGCTTCTCTTTGAGGCTTCGCAAGCCAAATCTGGAGATCGGTTTATATGGGGGCTATATATAATTATGGACCGATGTGGACCAATTTTTGCATGATTGTTAGAGACCATATACCAACACCATGTACCAAATTTCAGCCAGATCGGATGAAATATGCTTCTCTTAGAGGCTCCACAAGCCAAATCTGGGGATCGGTTTATATGGGGGCTATATATAATTAAGGGCCGATATGGACCAATTTTTGCATGGTTGTTAGAGACCATATACCAACACCATGTACCAAATTTCAGCCGGATCGGATGAAATATGCTTCTCTTAGAGGCTCCACAAACCAAATCTGGGGATCGGTTTATATGGGGGCTATATATAATTATGGACCGATGTGGACCAATTTTTGCATGGTTGTTAGAGACCATATACCAACATCATGTACCAAATTTCAGCCGGATCGGATGAAATTTGCTTCTCTTTGAGGCTCCGCAAGACAAATCTGGGGATCAGTTTATATGGGGGCTATATATAATTATGGACCGATGTCGACCAATTTTTGCATGATTGTTAGAGACCATATACTAACACCATGTACCAAATTTCAGCCGGATCGGATGAAATATGCTTCTGTTAGAGGCTCCACAAACCAAATCTGGGGATCGGTTTATATGGGGGCTATATATAATTATGGACCGATATAGACCAATTTTTGCATGGTTGTTAGAGACCATATACCAACACCATGTACCAAATTTCAGCCGGATCGGATGAAATATGCTTCTGTTAGAGGCTCTACAAGCCAAATCTGAGGGTCCCTTTATATGGGGGCTATACGTAAAAGTGGACCGATATGGCCCATTTTCAATACCATCTGACCTACATCGATAACAACTACTTGTGCCAAGTTTCAAGTCGATAGCTTGTTTCGTTCGGAAGTTAGCGTGATTTCAACAGACGGACGGACGGACGGACATGCTTAGATCGACTCAGAATTTCACCACGACCCAGAATATATATACTTTATGGGGTCTTAGAGCAATATTTCGATGTGTTACAAACGGAATGACAAAGTTAATATACCCCCATCCTATGATGGAGGGTATAAAAAAAAAGAGTATGAGTTTTGTTTGCCATTTTCGCATTACGGGCACAATTTTTTTGTTTCGTCAAAACAAATCGGAACGTAGGACGAGTAAGTCAAACTATTCAAGCAAAGGTAACTAAAGGGATCTTCCTAAAAACTAACGAAAGGGCACTATACATTGAACAAAAAGCATGTCCGGTTCCAAAGATTGTGTGTCCACTTTAACAATTTTGATATTGATTCCGAACCAAAGAAGAATACAAGTAAGGATGCTTTTAAGACACAATTCTCTTTTAAATGGGGTTTTGTGTACTTGACTCTACGAAGCACTTTTCAATTTTTCGTTTTTTCAGCTTTTTTTCATATGCTATAAAATGTCCGTTAAAAACAAGACTTCCAGTAGAAATTATGCTATGTTTCAAGTAAAACATGTCTTTAAAATAAAGTATTGAAAAACATATCCTATTTTTATACCCTGCTCCACACTGTGGAACAGGGTATTATAAGTTAGTGCATATGTTTGCAACACCCAGAAGGAGACAAGATAGACACATGGTGTCTTTGGCAAAAATGCTCAGGGTGGGCTCCTTAGTCGATATAGCCATGTCCGTCTGTCCGTCTGTCCGTGAACACATTTTTGTAATCAAAGTCCAGGTCGCAGTTTTAGTCCAATCGACTTCAAATTTGGCATAAGTATGTGTTTTGGCTCAGAATAGATCCCTATTGATTTTCAATCGGTTCAGATTTAGATATAGCTCCCATATATATATTTCGCCCGATATGGACTTAGATGGACCCAGAAGCCAGAGTTTTACCCTAATTTGCTTAAAATTTTGTACAAGAAGAACAATTAGTACTATAGTCAAGTGTGCCAAATTTTATTGAAATCGGTTCAGATTTGGATATAGCTCCCATATATAGCTTTCGCCCGATTTACACTCATATGACCACAGAGGCCAATTTTTTGCTCCGATTTATTTGAAATTTTGCACAGGGAGTAGAATTAGTATTGTAGCTATGAGTGCCAAATTTGGTTGAAATCGGTTGAGATTTAGATATATCTCCCATATATAGCTTTCGCCCGATTTACACTCATATGACCACAGAGGCCAATTTTTAACTCCGATTAAGTTGAAATTTTGCACAGGGAGTAGAATTAGCATTGTTGCTATGCGTGCCAAATTTGGTTGAAATCGGTTCAGATTTAGATATAGCTCCCATATATATGTTTTTCTGATTTCGACAAAAATGGTCAAAATACCAAACTTATTCCTTGTAAAATCGCCACTGCTTAGTCGAAAAGTTGCAAAATGACTCTAATTTTCCTAAACTTCTAATACATATATATCGAGCGATAAATCATAAATAAACTTTTGCGAAGTTTCATTAAAATTGCTTCAGATTTAAATGTTTCCCATATTTTTTTACTAATATTGTGTCCCACCCTAGTGCATTAGCCGACTTAAATTTCGAGTCTAAAGATTTTGTAGAAGTCTATCATATTCTTCCAGATCGAGTGATATTTAAATGTATGTATTTGGGACAAACATTTATATGTAGCACCCAACACATTTGACGGATGTGATGTGGTATCGAAAATTTAGATCTACAAAGTGGTGCAGGGTATAATATAGTCGGCACCGCCCGACTTTAGACTTTCCTTACTTGTTTTTAATGATTTTTGCCTTGTAGTCAAGATGCAAAAATGCAACAAATTTAAAGACAGTTTCATTAATTTTAAAGAATTTTTCTGAATTATTAAAGTCAAGTTGACCTTGGTCCAAAATTTGTTCTTTCATGTTATGATACCCATTTTTAAGTCAAATCACTTAATTATAACGACAACACGACTTGATAATGTCAATTTATACCGGCCTTAAGAATTAAATTAAGTACAAAATTATTCGTTAATAAAAATTCATATTTATTTGTATTTCTAAATTAATGGTGTAACATGCTAGCAAACAATTGTTCACACCAAAACAAATTTGTGTGCTGTTTTAAAATTACTGTTTAGAATTTAAATATAATGTGCTTTTGAATGGTTATCGTTAACCTTAGGATTCGATGGAAAAATATTTATATATACTCGACTTCACGTTCTTCTTTTGTAAGAGTTTTTGAATTTCTTCGAAAATTTTAAACTTGTATACAAAAACCTTTATTTGTTACACAATTTTGATTGTTGCAATAAAAAAATAATATTTGATTTGAACTCAGTCCATTTCGTTTATATCAAGCACTTTTCTTTTCTGACTTTAAGTCTTTTATAAAACACACTTTACAATTTCGTAGTAAAAATTTAATATAATAGTATGTAATGCTGAACACCTTTTCGGGAACTTCCGAACGTATCTGCAATATATGTTAAAAAATATATTTAAAAAAAATGGTGTTGGTCGAAGCAGGGATCGAACCCAGGTCCCCTGTCACGCAAGGCGGACGACCAACCACAACTCCACGCTGCCAACAAATGTATGTTTAACAATGTTATGTTGTTAAACAATGTTATGTTTGCATCGGCTCGTGGGCGCCGCAAGCTATGCTATATAAATATAACTTATAACGATAATTATCTCTTGATGACCATAACAGCTACTTAGGCCAGTGGTTAGTGTGCTGGCTTACTGTTCGCTGTTCGAATCCCCGTCCGGCAAAAGGTAAAATAAAAAAAAAAAAATTATAAAATATAATAATTTCTTCTAAAATATTTGTATTACAGAAAAAGTGAGAAAAATGTGAGGGAATATACAATTAGGCAGAAAAAAATTTGAGCACAATCTTCTTTGGGAGAAAATTCTTCTAAGCATATAATATTTTTGGGTTCAAAATGTTTCCAAACATATTATATGTTCACATAATAACATATAGTTTTTTGGAAGACAACATTATTGAGTTTGGATGGAAAAATACAAAATGTTTGGAACTTAGGCTACCCAAACATATAAACAATATATTTAGACCAATATGCTTTCAAACATATTATATATTGGAAGAAATCAAACATATAAATGTTTGGGCAATACCCAAAAATATATATGCTTGAAGCAAAATATGTTTGGGAGTATATGTTACAGGAGCGATTTTTTTTGAGGGTGTAGATAGTGTATTTCAGTCAATTTTTTATGGTTACAATGACGACATCAAACTTTATTATTTGATAATATTCGCCTGATTTCCTTAAGTGTGTAAATATAACCATAGCGATAGGCGGTAGGCGAACACTTATTTACGTGTATTTCTTATGGGAAGAAAATCCGCGACGGAATACCGTGACGGCTAGCGGCGTGTCGCTAAATTAAAACTTATTCTAACTCCTTGGCGAAAGCTGGTATAGTGTTGCCATCGCTTATCAATTTTTTTTAACTCACCACTAGGAATTGCTGTTGCCTGTACACGTGTAGATTATTTTTTCTTTAAATAACTCAACAAATAACAAGCCATTGTATGTTTTTATTCAACTTCATTGTTTAATATTGTCAAAGCGTGCTGTATTGACAACAAAAACGCTAGGAAACGTGAAAAAGGGAATTATTCGTCGTCAAGCTTATTGTATTTGCCGTTGCGGCAAAAATGTTTCGCCTACCGCCTATCGCTATGGATATATTTACACACTTAAGCTACATAACTAGAAATTTTGACTGTTTTCGTCGGATAATATTTAATGCATTTACATATTTGGGTCTTATTTCGACTCACAAAGCCAAGTATATTAAATTATAAACATTTTCTTCCATTAAGATTTCGCACGGTATGAAATATAAATAAAGAATTTCTATATAACATATAATGTTATATAAATGATAGTAATGCTCGATTTCAAAGGTATAGCGACAAAAAAAAATTTACCGATAATTATTCTGGGGGTCTAAAATTTTTCTAGCAGCCCCTAGCTACGCCAATGACTACAGAGATAAAAGAAAATCAAGACTACTAAGTCGAAAGCGTGTACAAATGACCGCTCTATCGGAATAGATGCACTTTTGCGAAGTTGCCTAAAAATTGCTTTAGATTTAAATGTTTTCCAAATGATGAACACAATCCTCAAGGCATTCGCCGACTTAAATTTTAAGTCTATAGATGTTGTAGAAGTCTAAAAAATTTTGCCCAGATCGGGTCAGCTTTAAATATATCTATATGGGAACATAATTTTTTATATTTTTTTTATAAATTTGAAGAATTTGAGATGGTATCGAAAATGTAGATCTACAAAATGATGAAGGGTATCTTATAGTCGGCCCGCCCGACTTTAGACTTTCCCTTCGTTTACTTGCATTTATACACCACAGAATTTATCGTATTTAAAAACACAAATGAATATGAAATTTTTCTTTATTGAATAATTTTGCATTTAATTTCACTTTTACCTTTATTTTTTACAGTATTGGTCAGCTTATCTTGGTCTCCCTACACGGACGAAAAAGTCTGTTTTTTATATGTTTGGTTGTATAAATTATTTGGAACTTAAAGTTTTTAACACATTATTTTAAGTGCAAGCATATAATGTTCATAAACTAGCATAACATGTTTGGAACATATATGTTAATATGTTAGAACATATTATACTTGGGACCTAAAATTTTTGTAAATATTTGGATGCAACATATATTCATTTAGAAATAGCCTGTAAACATATATGTGTTTAGAAAGGGAGACCTAGAGAGCAGGGCTGCGGAGTCGAGTCAATTTTGCTCGACTCCGACTACAGCATTTCTTGTTAGCTTCGACTCCGACTCCGGAGTCGACTCCAGGTGGTGTACCTAAATCTCATTTTAGCAGTATTCCATTGTAATTTTAAGGTGTAGTGTTTCAAAAATAAACCGATATAAGTATTCTATTTTGACATATGTGTTTAAATATATGTCCTAACGAAACCTAATTTTAAATTTTGATACGACTCGACGAGAAATCTCAGCATTTTAGGGATTTAAAGAACTCTACATTTTAATATTAGGTCAATAAATTAAAATACGACACAAGACTATATAGAGACCACATCAAAATTTGGGTAGATAACAACAATCTCCAGAATATGTATTAATTAACTAAAAAAAAAAAAAAACAAATTTCAAAAAATAATTAGGCTTCCAGAAGTTTAAGAAGTAAAAACCTGGTATTAATCTATATAGGCATTTTATAAAAAATAAATCTATATAAAAAAAATACACAAAGATCAAAATGTCGGGCTAATCAGATAGAAAGTTTAGATGTTAAAAAATGTAATGTGTCGGATATGGAAGACAAACATAAACTGCCAAAAATTAGGACGGGCGGAATTTTAAATAGCCACTACCATACAACAGATGAGAGGAATATGTGGACAGTTACGAATAATGTTTCTATAGAAATAAAATGGTGAAACATCGATTTATATACACAGTCTTACACAAGTTTACATACGATTTAAGAAATTGTATTTTCTTTAATTATTAAAATATAATAAAATATGCATATATATGCTTTAGATTTTGTAAATTAATTTGAAAAACAAAGTATTTGTCCATTTTCAAGAAGATGTTTTTAGTCTGGATTATAAACAACAACAAGAAACATGTTTAGTTATAAGGTAAAAACCTCAAGGGTATGTAAACTTATGTGAGACTGTGTATGTTCTGTCAGTTATGGACATTAGAGGTCATTAATTTAATGTAAAGAATTTCGAGTGGCTTTGATGAAACAAACATTCTCCCAAAAGACCGGCTCAGTGGCACGTTGGCAGAGGTTTAATTTCGTGTGTACACCCTCACAAAAAATAGCTTCTGTAACATATACTCCCAAACATATTTTGCTTCAAGCATATACATTTTTGGGTATTGCCCAAACATTTATATGTTTGATCTCTACCAATATATAATATGTTTGATTATGATTATTGGTCTAAACAATATATGTTTGGGTAGTCTAAGTTCCAAACATTTTGTTTTTTTGCATCCAAATTCAATAATGTTGTCTTCCAAAAAACAATATGTTATTATGTGACCATATAATATGTTTGTTTCTGCCCAATTGTATATTCCCCGACATCTTTCTCACTTCCACGAGATTTTTTAGTTCTTAGCACCTTTTTCTGTAATACAAACATTGTAGAAGAAATTATTCAATTTTATGATTTTTTTTTATTTTAATTTTACCTTTTGCCGGACGGGGATTCGAACAGCGGACCACACAGTTTGTAAGGATCAAAGAAGTAGCTGATCAATTGCCCAAGGAAAAATAAAATGTTAATTTTGTAATAACAAGCAACAACCACCAACATAATTCAATATGGCTCCCTGTTAAATAGCGCTCCAAGCTACTAAACACATATATGTTTATAGGCTATTTCTAAATTAATATATGTTTGCATCCAAGCATATTATATTTACAAACATTTTATTTCCCAAACATAATATGTTCTAACATATTAACATATATGTCCCAAACATGTTATGCTAGCTTATGAACATTATATGCTTGCACTCAAAAATATTGTGTTTAAAAATTTGTGTTCCAAACATATAATGTTTATAGCCAAACATATGAAAAACAGTCTTTTTCATCCGTGTATATGGAGATTTCTCAAGTAATTATCTCCATATACAAAATCTGGGCCGACGGAAATTTCCGCATTTATTTATGGATCTCAAATAACTCTAAATTTAAAATTTCTGACAAATTTTATGAAAATTTTAATATGTTAACAATAGACAATACAATTGATCAATTCAGCCCATATTCTAGTAAACCCTACTTTTTATATCACCGTGAAATTTCACCTATATAAATACACTTTGTTCGACTAAAACCCCCAATGGAAATCTAATTTGTCGGAATATTTCTTTAGTTACAAAGATACCCAGCAAAAAAATTGGAAGCTCTTCTGAAGGCACAACTTTAAAAGCACTTCCAGAAGATGAACTCCCAATGAAGATCTTTATTTTAACTACACAGGAAGTTCTTTTCATTAAATTTTTTAAAACATGTTTTTTTTTCATATTTTTAATGGGTAATTTTAACTTTTTTTGCTTCAAATTGGTTAAAAACAGTTTAAGAATTCATAAAATGGTACAGATTATTTAAATTTTGTCGAAAAAATGCTAAATCCAATCTGAAAAATTCTGAATTTTTAATTTACACCCAAAACATTGAAATCGGATCACTCCTAAAGAAGTGATGCAAATTCAGTGCACCGGCTGTTGAAATGGAGCACTTCCGTCCTATGACAAGTCCATGTTAAATTCATCGCTTCTGCGTCAATTTTGCACCACTTCCAGATCCAAAAAGAACACTTTCATGCTGGGTAGGAAGTGTTTTTCATAGTTTGTTTCGCCGGAGTCGGAGTCGAGCAAAATTTCTACAACTCCGGCTCCGACTCCACAGCCCTGCTAGAGAGTATGCTGCAAGTAAAAGAATCGAAGTAACCAATTGGCGACTTAGAAATATATATGCACAAAGAGAATTTCTTTAAAATTTTTTCTACCAGTGTATGCCTAAGGTAAAACATAATATGTTTGAACAATACAAACAATATTTTGTTTGGATCAATCCTGAAAATATATATGCTTGGAGCAAAATGTGTTGGGGTATATGTTACAGAAGCTATTTTTTTGAGGATGTATTAATAAAGAGGAACTAACATTTGTTTTACCTGTTTAAACTTGTTATTGAGCTTAACACAGAATCGGCCAGCACTCAGTGATAAGAGAGAAGTTTACCACTGTGGTATCACAATGGACTGAATAGTCTAATTGAGGCTGAAATATCGGGCTGCCACTATACATAACCTAACGTCTCACTGTTTAATTTTTCACTGCTTCAACTTTTTTATATCACGTCTTGTTTTATTACCGGTGTACACCCTCACAAAAAATCGCTTCTGTAACATATACTCCCAAACATATTTTGCTTCAAGCATATACATTTTTGGGTATTGCCCAAACATTTATATGTTTGATCTCTTCCAATATATAATATTTTTGAAAGCATATTGGTCTAAACAATATATGTTTGGGTAGTCTAAGTTCCAAACATTTTGTATTTTTGCATCCAAATTCAATAATGTTGTCTTCCAAAAAACAATATGTTATTATGTGAACATATAATATGTTTGGAAGCATTTTGCACCCAAAAATATTATATGCTTAAAAAAATTCTTCCAAACAATATTGTGCTCAAAATTCTATTTATTTAATTATATATTTACAGTCATAATGAATTATGAAAATAAACAGGTAATATAGGTGCTAACAACATAGGTTTTCGACCTGATTGCTCAAATTTTTCTTTCTGCCTAATTGTATATTCCCTCACATCTTTCTCACTTCCACGAGATTTTTTAGTTCTTAGCACCTTTTTCTGTAATACAAACATTGTAGAAGAAATTATTCAATTGTATGATTTTTTTCATTTTAATTTTACCTTTTGCCGGACGGGGATTCGAACAGCGGACCACACAGTTTGTAAGGATCAAAGAAGTAGCTGATCAATTGCCCAAGGGAAAATAAAATGTTAATTTTGTAATAACAAGCAACCACCACCAACTTAATTCAATATCGCTCCCTGTTAAATAGCGCTCCAAGCTACTAAACACATATATGTTTATAGGCTATTTCTAAATTAATATATATTTGCATCCAAGCATATTATATTTACAAACATTTTATGTCCCGAACATAATATGTTCTAACATATTAACATATATGTCCCAAACATGTTATGCTAGTTTATGAACATTATATGCTTGCACTCAAAAATATTGTGTTTAAAAATTTGTGTTCCAAACATATAATGTTTATAGCTAAACATATGAAAAACAGTCTTTTTCATCCGTGTAGATAAAAAAATCATATAAAATGCGAATTACTATTCAATATTGCTGTAACATCTAAAAACCGTACCATTTTATTATTTTCCTTTGTGTGAACGCTTGGACTTACTCCTGGACTACGTTTCGACTTAATCCTAGATTTGTTTCGACGTCACTGTGTTTCACCTTAGGCATATATATTTTGAAGGCGCCAATTGGTTACTTCCATTTTTTACTTGCATTAAAATGTTAGATTACAAATAAAAAAATATGAAACAATATAAAAGTCAAAAATATTCCTTAATGTTGGGCTTTTAGTCTCACGGTGTTGTTGATGTCATTCGTTATCTCTCTCATTCGATATTTTTAGATTTCCTTTATACTCTCTCGGTCTCTCTTTCTAAACACATAACAGGTTGGCTGATAAGCCCCGGTCTGACACATAGATGGCGTCGCTAGTATTAAATGCATTTTAAATAGTACCAACCTTGAAATGATTCGTGTCAAAATTTGACGTCTGTAAGTCAATTAGTTTGTGAGATAGAGCGTCGTTTGTGAAGCAACTTTTGTTATTGTGAAAAAAAATGGAAAAAAAGGAATTTCGTATTTTGATAAAATACAGTTTTCTGAAGGGAAAAATACGGTGGAAGCAAAAACTTGGCTTGATTATGAGTTTCCGGACTCTGCCCAGGGAAATCAACAATAATTGATTGGTATGCAAAATTCAAGCGTGGTGATATGAGCACGGAGGACGGTGAACGCAGTGGACGCCCGAAAGAGGTGGTTACCGACGAAAACATCAAAAAAATGAAATTGATCGAGATAGCAGAGGCCTTAAAGATATCAAAGGAACGTGTTGGTCATATCATTCATCAATATTTGGATATGCGTGTTGATGATTCTGAGCGGTGTTTGCAGCTGTTAACTCGTAATACACCCGAGTTTTTCCGTCGATGTGTGACAATGGATGAAACATGGCTCCATCACTACACTCCTGAGTCCAATCGACAGTCGGCTGAGTGGACAGCGACCGGTGAACCGTCTCCGAAGCATGGAAAGACTCAAAAGTTCCGCTGGCAAAGTAATGGCCTCTGTTTTTTGGGATGCACATGGAATAATTTTTATCGATTATCTTGAGAAGGGAAAACCCATCAACAGTGACTATTATATGGCGTTATTGGAGAGTTTGAAGGTCGAAATCGCGGCAAAACGGCCCCATATGAATAAGAAAAATTGTTCCACCAAGACAACGCAACGTGCCACAAGTCATTGAGAACGATGGCAAAAATTCATGAATTGGGCTTCGAATTGCTTCCCCACCCACAGTATTCTCCAGATCTGGCCCCCATCTTTTCTTGTTCTCAGACCTCAAAAGGATGCTCGGAGGGAAAAAATTTGGCTGCAATGAAGAGGTGATCGCCGAAACGCAGGTCTATTTTGAGGCAAAACCGAAGGAGTACTACCAAAATGGTATCAAAATATTGGAAGGTCATTATAATCATTGTATCGCTCTTGAAGGGAACTATGTTGAATAATAAAAACGAATTTTGACAAAAAAATGTGTTTTTCTTTGTTAGACCGGGGACTTATCAGCCAACCTGTTATATGCTTATATGCAATTTTTAAATGAATACATATTTGCATTCATGCATAATTTATTTAAAAAGAATGTTAGGTCCCACACATAATAAGTTCTGACATATTAACATATGTGTCCCAAACATGTTCTGAAAATTATATGCTTGCACAAAAAAAAATGAGGCCTCTTACATAAAAGTGGTGCGATATGGTCCATTTTCATTGCCATCCAACTTACATCAATACAGCTACTTCTGCTCGTGTTTTGCTCGAAAAATAGCGTGATATATACAGACGACGGATCGGTTGAGAATTTCATCATAACCCAGAATATACATAGTTTATAAAATCTGGGACCAATATTTCTGTGTTACAAACAAAAGACAGAGTTAACATACCCCCCCATTCTATTGTCGTGGGTATAACAATTTTTGGCGCTAATTCATGGTAATTCTTCCTATGGTTTAGTTAATTTTTCGTTTAGAATAGTACACTTTTTTCGCTTTAGGACCATACCAGGGACTGCGAAGCGGATGACTTAGTAAGGCTAGAAACTACACAGAAAACAATTTCACGAAAATTTTTCCAATTAAAGTCTTATTTAATTTTTAAAAAATATTCAATTAAAAATTTAATTGATTCAACAAATTTTGTTAATTGAAACAAAAATCAATCACAAAATTAATAGTATTAATTAATTTTTTAATTGGATCAATTAATTTTTTAATTGAGAGTATCATTTCTGTGATTGAAGACATTTCAATTAAAAAATTAATTTGATCAATTAATTTCGTGATTGAATTAGAAAACAATTTTTTTGTGTTCTTACGCTGAATGAGCCAGAGGCATACAAAAAGATCCTAGTTCCATTGGAATATATACATTTACGACGGTATAATACGTACATATATTGCAAAAGTCGTATACCTAATTTTTAATAAAGCAAATTATGAAAATTTTTATTTTAATTTAGTTTGGTTGCCCGATAAAAGGGATACTATTTTGTATTTATTAAAAACACTACTAGTTTTACATCTCACTTTCCTAGATTTTGTTGCATCAGCGAATAACCAGTTAGATTTTTGCAAATTTATAATTAGTATAGAAAATGGCTCTTACAAGTCAAAAAGTGATTTTTATAAGATTTCCCCTAAATAGCAGTTTACTTATGCAAGACTTAAGTAGCTGGTTTCCTTCGCTATCAGTTTCTGCAAGAATTTATGAAAAGTTAAGTATGAGTTTGTAGACTGTCATGTTTGCTGCGCCATCGAGCATAATATTGCAATTTTCCCATTGAAATAAGACTATTCTCCAGTTTACTTTTTATACCCTCCACCATAGGATGGGGGTATATTAACTTTATCATTCCGTTTGTAACACATCGAAATATTGCTCTAAGACCCCATAAAGTATATATATTCCGGGTCGTGGTGAAATTGTGAGTCGATCTGAGCATGTCGGTCCGTCCGTCTGTTGAAATCACGCTAACTTCCGAACGAAACAAGCTATCGACTTGAAACTTGGCACAAGTACACAGAAAATAATATTATAATTTTTGAGCTAACAATAAATTGTTGTTACAGAAAATTTTTAAGTTCAATCAAATTTTTATTGATATAACAAAATGTTTGTTGACATAACAAAATTGATTGCTAAAGTGACTAAAATCGTAATTGTATTTACAAATTACGTTGTTAGCTCAAATTTAAACATAATTTTAATTGTATTGACAATCAAATTAATTAATATTTTTTGTGTGTAGTTGTTATTGATGTAGGTCGGATGGTATTGCAAATGGGCCATATCGGTCCACTTTTACGTATAGCCCCATATAAACCGATCCCCTGATTTGGCTTGCGGAGCCTCTAAGAAAAGCAAATTTCATCCGATCCGGCTGAAAGTTGCTACATGGTGTTAGTAGATGGTCTCTAACAACCATGCAAAAATTGGTTCACATCGGTCCATAATTATATATATCCCCCATATAAACCGATCCCCCGATTTGGCTTGCGGAGCCTCTAAGAGAAGCAAATTTCATCCGATCCGGCTGAAATTTGGTACATGGTGTTAGTATATGGTCTCTAACAACCACGCAAAAATTGGTCCACATCGGACCAATCCGGCTGAAATTTGGTACATGGTGTTAGTATATGGTCTCTAACAACCATGCAAAAATTGGTTCACATCGGTCCATAATTATATATAGCCCCCATATAAACCGATCCCACGATTTGGCTTGCGGAGCCTCTTGGATGACCAAAATTTATCTGATTCAGTTGAAATTTGGTACGTGATGTTAATATATGGCCTCAAACACCCATGCAAAAATTGGTCGATATCGGTCCATAATTATATATATGCCCCATATAAACCGATCCCCAGATTTGACCTCTGGAGCACCTTGGAAGAGCACAATTCTTCCCATTCGGTTGAAATTTGGTACGTGATGTTAGTATATGGTATCCAACAACAATTCAGGAATCGGTTCCTATCAGTCCATAATAACATATAGCTCCCATATAAACCGATCCCCAGATTTGTCCTCCGGTGCCTTTTGGAGAAGCAAAATTCATCCGATCTGGTTGAAATTTGGTACGTGTTGGTGGTATATGATATTTAACAACCATGTGAGTTGAAATTTGTGGATGACAGTCTTTCGTAGAAGTTTCTACGCAATCCATGGTGGAGGGTACATAAGATTCGGCCTGGCCGAACTTACGGCCGTATATACTTGTTATAATTCGTTTTATAAACATTTCTGAGAATTGAAACTTCTTCGCACATATCATCGTCTTGGATATAATCTCATCTCTGATTATGAGAGTAGATAGAACCAAATAACTGGGTTGGCGAAAAAATTGGTAGTCAACCCAATTTTATTTTCGGTATGTGGCCCCGTCTAAACTTAAAATAATCGGCCGCTGCCTGATAGGCGAATTTGCATACTGGTACTGTATTCGGTTTTCGCGTTGAAATTTTTGTGGTTACTTTTTCCAACTCCAAAACCAATCATAGTACCGGCCTTTAGGTGTGAGGAGTAGGATAATTCCAGGGCGTCGGGACAGCTTGGTTCAACAGAAGAAATTGGATGGGTTCAATGGTAAAACTAGAAGTAATTATATGTACACTGTTAGAAAAATATGTTTTTCATATGTTCATATGTTTTAAAACACAATATATTTAAGTGCAAACATGTAATGTTCCTAAACTAACACAAAATGTTTGGGACACATATGTTAATATGTTAGAATATATTATGTTTGGGGCATGAATTTTTCATAAAAATAATATGTGTGAATGCAAACATATATAAATTTACAAGTTTCGACTAAACATACATATGTTGTGATATTTTATTCAAAGCGGCAGAGAGAGTATAGAGAAAGAAATAGAGATGGAAACCGGGAGAGTTGACGAAAGATATCAACATAACACAGCGAAAGAATCAAAAGAAAACAATTTCTGTGAAACCGCTTGTATGTTCACGCAAAGAAAAAAAAACGTTTGGAAAACGTGTACCGAAAACGTTTTTCTTTTGTTAGAGTTTTTTGAATTGCTTCGAAAATTTTAAACTTTTCGTTTATATCAAACACTGTTCTTTTCCGACTTTATGTCTTTAATAAGACACAGTTTACAGTTCAAAATTTAATATACTACAATGTAATGTTGAACATTTTTTCGGAATCTTCCGAACATATCTGGAATATATGTAAAAAAAAAAAAAAAAAAAAAAAAAAAAAAACTTTGGTCGAAGCGGGGATCGAACCCACGACCCTTGGCATGCAAGTCGGACGTAGCAACCACTGCTCCACGGTGCCAAACTAAATGTTTGTTTCTGTTAAATAAACTTTGTTTATTCGGTTCGTGGGCGCCGCAAGCTATGCTATATAAATATAACTTATATGGATATTTATCTATTGATGACCATAACAGGTACATAGCTCAGTGGTTAGTGTGTTGGCTTACAAAGTGCATGATCCGCGGTTCGATTCTTCGTCCAGGCGAAAGGTAAAAAAATTTTAAAAATTTATAAAATCGTATAATTTCTTCTACATTGTTGGTATTACAGAAAAAGGTGCTAAGAACTAAAAAACTTCGTGGAAGTGAGAAAGATGTGAGGGAAAATGCAATTAGCCAGAAAAATTTTTTTTTGAGTTAGTCTTTATGAAATTGTTTTTACATCCTGGAAAAGAATAAACGTTTATCACAAAAAGTATATACTTTTCTTCCAAATGTACTTCCTTTCAACGAAAAGCAAATGAGAAACGAACTTTGTTTGTCTAAAATTTCGTTTGGGAGGAAAGAATTATTTTTTTGCGTGTTGTTTCGGAAAACTGTTTTATGATAAGGCCAAAAATTTGATATGCTTAAGTCTAAATATTATTTAATTTGAATAAAGAGAATAGACATTCGGAATCAAGAGAATAGACATTTGAAAAAAAAACAGCATATGTTTTCGCCTTGAGAGCAGCATTTTATGTATGTGTGGACATGTGTTTTGTTTATCATTTTGGCATTATGGGCACAATTTTTTCTTGGTTCGTTAAAAGAAATCAGGGGTCTTCCTAAAAATAACGAAAGGGCACTATACTCTTTTTAGAGTTGGGACAGTAAAATGAAATAAGGAGGAAATAGTGAAAATTTACACGGTAAAATGTATAAAAAACAAAGTTTAGTTCCTCTTTATTAATAAGTAGTCCACGAGGAGTTGACGGACACCTTCAAATATAAAAGCGGGCATTAAGTTCGAGTTTTGCAGCTAAAACAATTTAAAAAGTTTATTTCCTTTAAAATGAATTATTAAAGAAAATAAATTATAAAAAAATAAAGAAAATAATTATAAAAAAAATAAAACACATTTTAGAGCGATGGTGTTAAATGCTAGTAAAAAACTGTTCACGCCTAAATAAATTTATGTTTATATTATAAAATTATTTATGTATGTTTATACTCGACTCCACGTTCTTCTTTTGTTAGAGTTTTTGAATTCCTTCCAAATTTTAAAGTTTTGTACCAAAAACAGTTTTTTGTTACAAAATTGTTATTTTTGCAATAAAAAAATAATATTTTATCCAAAAATCAGTCAATTTCGTTTATATCAAGCACTGTTACTGACTATAAATCTTTAATAATCCACATTTCGAAGTTTCATTATAAAAATTTAATATAGTATAAATATAGATATGTAAATTAAAAAAAAAGTGTTCGGTCGGAGTGGGGATTGAACCCACGACCCTTTGCATGCAAGGCAGACATGCTATCCACTGCTCCACGTGGCAAACAAATGTATGTTTCTGTTAAATAATTATATGTTTGCATGGGCTCGTGGGCGCTGCAAACTATGCTATATAAATGTAACTTATAATTATCTACTGGTGACTATAACAGCTTCGTAGCCCAGTGGATAGTGTGTGGGCTTACAAACTGTATGGTCCTCGGTTCGATTCTCCGTGCAGGCGAAAGGTAAAATTTAAAAAATGTATAAAAGTGAATAATTTCTTCAACATTATTTGTATTACAGAAAAAGGTGCCAAGAACTAAAATATTTCGTGGAAATGAAAATGACGAGTATGTTAGGGAATGAGCACAATCGTCTTTGCGAAAAATTCTTCCAAGCCTATAATATTTTTGGGCTCAAAATGCTTCCAAACATATAATATGTTCACATAAAACAAGCATATTAATGTTTCGGCAGCATATAATAATATATGTGCTTCCTGCAAAATATGTTTGGAACATATGTTAAAGAAGCGATTTTTTTTGAGGGTGTAATAGATATGTTTAGTTAATGTGGTATCACAACAGAGTGAAGAGTCTATGTCAGCATGAAATAAACGGACTGCCACTTAAATCTAACCTAACCTATGTATCCTCTCCGGTTGCGATTTTAAACTTATTCACTAATAATCAGGATAACTACATTAACTGGTAGTATGTCGATGTGATAAATCATAAAAGGAGGTTTAAACTAAGAAACCTCAGATGTTCCATCATAAACTGTGACCTTTATTTAAGAACCTCTGGTCTACATCTTTGCATAAACAACAAAAGAGTTGGACATGTTTGGTGAACAAAAGTACCTCTTTACGTGATGATCGTTTCTCGTTGTTTGTTTGACTGTGTGTATGTGTAAAATATTGGGGAGTTTCAATCGGTACAAGGTAGTCGTAGTGCTGCAACGCTTTAATGTGTTATGATGTTCTTAGTGCAAGGTAAACTCTCTCGCTGGCGAACTGGTTGATGTTTGTTCATCATACAAATGCAAGTCAGGTAAGTTTACCTTAACACCTACCATCACAAAGTGGGAGATTGACAAAAGGAACAGCAACGACACGATGACCATTGGCCTCTTACTAGGCCAACATTTGCATAAAGGTGTAAAAGTCCAAATGTGTTTGCAATGCAATGCACGCAACTCAATCCTCCTTTCTATCAAGCACTCAGCCAGCCAAGCCGTCAATCGTAGAACAACGGAAACACGACGCACTAAAACTGCAAGGACCAAGCAACGACATCGACTGCTGACAACAGGAACCATCGCAAACATAAAAACAGAAGCACACAACACCACCATCTACACTATTTGTGGAGGCTGCAAAATCAATGTTGTCCAATGTCTTGAACAACATCACCAACTAGCATGGAGAAAGAAGCCCAGTGTTTTGAAAATTTTACTTTGGCCTGCATCAGCAATGAAGTGCATGGAAGCATTGCCATCCAATGTTGGGCCAAGAACAAGGTGTTGAAAACGCTTTTATGTCAATTCACACCAGCACATAGCTCAGTGGGGAACTGAATGGATGGAGTCCTTGCAATTGTCTCAACAATCCATTGAACACAATTTCCAGGATATGTTGTTTGTGGGCATTGCTTCATACCTGACATTCTATTTATCTACAAGTAAGAGTGTATTAATGTGGGCTCTGTTTATTAAGAGTTCGACTTCTATTTAAACACAATAATAGACTGACAGAAATGAGGCCTGTAATAAATTATTATCTATCAAGAATCCAAAAAAGCAATGAAAAGCTTCTTCCGAAAGTGATGTATCCAGCTCACTTAGACTATTCAGTCTATTGTGATACCACAGTGGTGGTAGAAAAAAAAACCAAGTACAGATTTGGATTCAGCGTCTCAAATAACCTTAAAAACAATATTCAGTTCTTAATCAACAGAACCATAAAAAACTAACTTATTACGAGTACATACAAACACTTACCCATTAGAAAATGTCATTTTTGTACGGAATTCGCGATTTATATCAATTCAGTAAATCGTGGACAAAATCAAAAGTTGTGCACCGATTGTAATGAAATAAAGCTCATGTTATTCGAAATATATTTAACTAACTGTTTCTGGAGCAAAACTGTGATTTTCGTCCCATTTTGATTTTTTGGAATTTTTAAGGAACAAAAAAAATTTTTTTGCTAAAAAATTCAATTTTTTTTTCAAAACTTTAACGATATCTCTAAAATTACTTGGAAAAGTGAAAAACAATGTAAAGACGGCTTAAATAAAATATTGTTAGAGATTTTCTGATATTTTTATACCCTGCGCCACACTGTGGAACAGGGTATTATAAGTAAGTAAGTGCATAAGTTTGCAGCACCCAGAAGGTGGCGAGATAGACACATGGTGTCTTTGGCAAAAATGCTCAGGGTGGGCTCCTGAATCGATCTAGCCATGTCCGTCTGTCTGTGAACACATTTTTGTGATCAAAGTCTAGGTCGCAGTTTTAGTCCAATCAACTTAATCAAATCGGTTCAGATTTAGATATAGCTCCCATATATGTCTTTCGACCGATATGCACTTATATGGGCCCAGAAGCCAGAGTTTTACCCTGATATGCTTGAAATTTTGCACAAGGAGAACTATTAGTACCATAGTGAAGCGTGCAAAATTTGATTGAAATCGGTTCAGATTTAGATATAGCTCCCATATATATCTTTCGCCCGATATGGAGTAATACGGCCCCAGAAGCCAGAGTTTTACCCCAATTTACTTGAAATGTTGCACCAGGAGAACAATAAGTACAGGTGTGCCAAATTTGATTGAAATCGGTTCAGATTTAGACATAGCTCTCATATATATCTTTCGCCCGATATGGACTTATATGGCCCAGAAGCCAGAGTTTTAGCCCAACTTGGTTGAAATTTTGCACTATGAGTACAATTAGTAGTGTAGTCAATTGTGCTAAATTTTATTGGAATCGCTTCAGATTGAGATATAGCTCCCATACACATCTTTCGCCCGATTTTCCGTCATATGACCACAGAGGTCAAAGTTGTACGTGAAATTTTGCACAGCGAGTAGAATTAAAATACTAAGTATGCATGTCAAATTTCACAATATATATATATATATATATATATATATATATATATATATATATATATATATATATATATATATATATATATATATATATATATATATATATATATATATATATATATATAATATATATATATATATATATATATATATATATATATATATATATATATATATATATATATATATATATATATATATATATATATATATATATATGACCACCAAAATGACCACATTTTCCTTATAAAATCGCCACTGCTAAGTCGAAAACTTGTAAAAGTGACTCCAATTTTCTTTTATTTCTAATACATATCTAGCGACCGATAAATCATAAATACACTTTTGCGAAGTAGCCTCAAACTTGGTTCAGATTAAAATGCTTCCCATATTTTTTTATACTAACATAGTCATTAGCCGACTTAAACTTTAAGTCTATATATTATATATTTTGTTCAGATGGAGTCAGATTTAAATGTATGTATTTAGGACAAAAACCTTTATATATAGCACCCAACACATTTGACGGATTTGATATAGTATCGAAAATGTGGATTTACAAAGTGGTGCAGTGTATAATATAGTCGGTCCCGCCCGACTTTAGACTTTCCTTACTTGTTTTTAATTTGATATGTTGAATCTTTTTCAAGTTATTACAATATACGTAGCGGAAGTGCCTTAATCTTAGCTGATAGAAAAAAAAACAAGTGCAGATTTGGATTCAGCGTCCCAAATAACCTTAATCTTAATCAACAGAAACACTGTTCCCCTGTGTTATTGATCCTTATTGTGTTTTGTACATATTAAAATTCCGAAAATTAAGAATTATATACTCACTTACATTTAGGAACTTGAGTTGACCATCCGCATTGTTTTTCTGTAAATTCATGCCGGCATGAATCCCCCAACTTGGCAACACTGACCAGGACTAAACTAAAAATCAGACTTTCTGTCCACAAGTATGAACTTTGCAGTACATTGCACGACTACAGGACGCATACCAAATTTCAAGAAAGTTGAAATCCTGACGATGGAAAAGAACAACAGGAGGAGATAACCACTGAATTACAAATTACGTATGAATTACAAAACCTACACAGATCACTGTACACAGGTATACAGAAACATAATACGAACTCATAAACTCAAATATGGTAAACGATGATTGTTTGTCTAAAATTTAGTTTGAGAGGAAAGAATTAAAGAGAAATAGAGTAAAAAAATAAGGATGGCTACGGAGATAGATAACGAAGACTACAACAAAACACAGCGAAAGAATCACATGATAGCAAATGGTCTCAACTTGAGAGACTTATTTTGTAGTTGATAAATATGATTGCATTCATTTTGGTATGTGTTTGGCACATGAAAGAGGTACCCCAAAAAACTTTTAACGGCCTTATTCGTAAAAAATAATTAACGTGCACTTTATACCAGTGATAGCTATCACGCTCTTTTTATTTTATAAGCCTTATATAAAAATAGGTATTCACTAATCATTAATAGCACTAATATAGTTATCATGCGTTTTTAGTAATCAGGTGGCAACACATGTCGTTATATCTTGTAATTTTCATCGTAGTGATGAAGAACGCATTTATAACCGGCTGATCTTAATAAAAATAAAGTCTCAATATTTTAACCCTTTCACTACCGAAATAAACCTAATGTAAAAAACTTTTATTATACCCTCCATCATAGGATGGGGGTATATTAACTTTGTCATTCCGTTTGTAACACATCGAAATATTGCTCTAAGACCCCATAAAGTATATATATTCTGGGTCGTGGTGAAATTCTGAGTCGATCTAAGCATGTCCGTCCGTCCGTCCGTCCGTCCGTCCGTCCGTCCGTCCGTCTGTTGAAATCACGCTAACTTCCGAACGAAACAAGCTATCGACTTGAAACTTGGCACAAGTAGTTGTTATCGATGTAGGTCGGATGGTATTGAAAATGGGCCATATCGGTCCACTTTTACGTATAGCCCCCATATAAAGGGACCCTCAGATTTGGCTTGTGGAGCCTCTAACAGAAGCATATTTCATCCGATCCGGCTGAAATTTGGTATATGGTGTTGGTATATGGTCTCTAACAACCATGCAAAAATTGGTCCACATCGGTCCATAATTATATATAGTCCCCATATAAACCGATCCCCAGATTTGGCTTGCGGAGCCTCAAAGAGATGCAAATTTCATCCGATCCGGCTGAAATTTGGTACATGGTGTTGGTATATGGTCTCTAACAACCATGCAAAAATTGGTCCATATCGGTCCATAATTATATATAGCCCCCATATAAACCGATCCCCAGATTTGGCTTGTGGAGCCTCTAAGAGAAGCATATTTCATCCGATCCGGCTGAAATTTGGTACATGGTGTTGGTATATGGTCTCTAACAATCATGCAAAAATTGATCAACATCGGTCCATAATTATATATAGCCCCCATATAAACCGATCCCCAGATTTGGCTTGCGCAGCCTCAAAGAGAAGCAAATTTCTTCCGATCCGGCTGAAATTTGGTACATGATGTTGGTATATGGTCTCTAACAACCGTGCAAAAATTGGTCCACATCGGTCCATAATTATATATAGCGCCCATATAAACCGATCCCCAGATTTGGGTTGCCGAGCCTCAAAGAGAAGCAAATTTCATCCGATCCACCTGAAATTTGGTACATGATATTGGTATATGGTCTCTAACAACCATGCAAAAATTGGTCCACATCGGTTCATAATTATATATAGCCCCCATATAAACCGATCCCCAGAGTTGGCTTGCGAAGTCTCCAAGAGAAGCAAATTTCATCCAATCCGGTTGTAATTTGGAACATGGTGTTAGTATATGATATTTAACAAACGTTCCAGAATTGGTCCATATCGGTCCATAATTATATATAGCCCCCATATAAAACATTCTCCAGATTTGACCTACGGAGCCTCTTGGAGGAGCAAAATTCATCCGATCCGGTTCAAATTAGGAACGTGGTGTTAGTATATGGTCGCTAACAACCATACCAAAATTGGTCCAATCACACAAAAATTGGTCTATATCGGTTCATAATAAAATTTTCATCATTTATTTCTATAGAAAATTTTGTTCAAATTTTATTCGGTTCATAATCATGGTTGCCACTCGAGCCAAAAATAATCTACCAAGATTTTATTTCTATAGAAAATTTTGTTAAAATTTTATTTCTGTAGAAATTTTTGTCAAAATTTTCTTTCTATAGAAAATTTTGTCAAAATTTTTATTTTTATAGAAAATTTTGTGAAAATTTTATTTCTATAGAAAATTTTGTTAAAATTTTATTTCTGTACAAAATTGTATGTCTACTTTGTAAAACTGAATTATATACGTATTGGATCGATCTTTTTTGATTCAATATATACCACGTATGGACTTACATACAATTTAGAAGATGGTGTTAGGAGGTTTTAAGATACCTTGTCATCGGCAAGCGTTACCGCAACTTAAGTAATTCGATTCTGGATGGCAGTGTTTAGAAGAAGTTTCTACGCAATCCATGATGGAGGGTACATAAGCTTCGGCCTGGCCGAACTTACGGCCGTATATACTTGTTTTTCTTCTGTATTTACTTGTACTAACAGAATGTAGAACAAAAATTGTAGTTTCGATAATCTACCTCAATTACTTCAAGAGCTATATGAGCTTGTTCTGAAAATTTGATTCTTGAATTGTGACCAAATGGCCTTACGAACGTAAGCGCTATTTGGCCTATAATATATTTCAAGGTGTGAGAAAATATCCAAAAAAAGAACCCGTAAAAGTATCAGCTATAGTTTTTGTATAAATGTCAATTTACTAGAAACATACAGTACAAATATTGTCTCCAATTCTCGTATTTTTCGTTTATTGTTAAAGAAGTTTATAAAAATGTATTTTAGACCTCACCAATATGGACAATATTTATAGCTTATTTATATTAAAGCCTCTACTTTAAAATAGCATCGAGAAATAGATCGAAACTAAGTGGGAAAATAGAATTTGGTGTCTTTTTCGAATGTCCTTCTGAGTGGACATCGGTAGTTAAAGGGTTAATGATTTTGTGGGAAACATAATTTTCCAGGATAAATTATTTTTATACAGAACGCATTACTCACAATATACAATCATTTTACAATTAGTCAATATGTTAGTATCGATATTGGTATTAATCGAACCGGATTGTATTCGAATATCTAGTCTATTGTTATTCAAAACACATCACTAATCTAATGGATTTCATCTATTTAATTTTCGAGTTAATTTTAAGTGTAAATATTATTGAATTTAAAGGGTGATACGGTCAAAATTTGGTCAATATAAACTTGACGTATTTCTTTCAATTTTGCATTTAAAAAACACCTGAACACCCCTCATTTTGAAGGTGTGTGTGTGTGTAGAATGTTGCTCCTATTTTGATTTTGGAATTCACTCTTCAGTTGTCAAAATGCCGTCCAAGCAAGAAGAGCAGCGTATCAAAATTTTGCTCGCGCATAGCGAAAATCCGAGCAACTCGCACGCAAAGCTGGCAAAATCGCTAAAAGTTGCCAAATCAACCGTTACAAATGTAATTAAAGTGTTTGGGGAACGTTTGTCGACAGCCAGGAAGTCTGGATCGGGGGGAAATCGAAAACCGGAAGCCGCTGAGACGACAAAGAGAGTTGCCGGTAGTTTCAAGCGAAACCCTAACCTCTCTCTTCGAGATGCCGCAAATAAGCTGGGTGTATCGTCTACAACCATGCATCGAGCCAAAAAACGAGCCGGACTATCGACTTACAAGAAGGTAGTGACTCCAAATCGCGATGATAAACAAAATACGACGGCCAAAGAGCGATCCCGGTGGCTGTACACGACGATTCTGACGAAGTTTGACTGCGGAGTTTTATACGGCAAAAGGAAGGGGAAAGTACCATCTGTACCTGTGGCTTGAAAAGCAGCATTTTCATAGCTTCCGGGACTGTCAACCAAGAAATTTACGTGAAAGAGTGTTTGAATAAACGTCTGCTGCCTTTCCTGAAGAAACACGTTTATTCCGTACTGTTTTGGCCGGATTTGGCATCTTGTCATTACGGTAAAAAGGCGTGGTACGCCGCCAACAACGTGCAGGTGGTTCCCAAGGACAAGAACCCTCCCAACACGCCAGAGCTCCGCCCAATTGAGAAATGCTGGGCTATTGTCAAGCGGAACCTAAAGAAGACCAAAAAAACTGCTAAGGACGAGCAGCAGTTCAAGGCAAACTGGCTTTCTGCGGCGAAGAAGGTGGACAAGGTGGCTGTACAAAATCTGATGGCAGGTGTCAAGCGTGAGGCCCGGCAATTCGGATTTGGAAAAGCGAAAGCCTAACTGAATATTTTTCCTGAATTTTATACTAATTGAACTTGAAAAAGAAATTTAATTTGATTTTTTAAATAAACGATTACACCGATTTACAAGCGTTTTCCCTTGACCAAATTTTGACCGTATCACCCTTTATACATTCAATGAGCAGTTTTCTTGTGATCGACATTTTCCGACTAGGGAAAAGTAATAAAATTGCATTAAAATTGTATGAACAGATTTATTTAAGAAATAGAGAAAGGAATTGTCAATATGTTTGCGCAGTACAAACAATTTTTTGTTTGAACAAATTCTGAAAATATATATGTTTGGAGCAAAATATATTTATGAGTATATGTTTATTTTGTGGGTGTGGCGAACGTGCCATTTCTATGAGATATTCCTGCCTTTATTGATTAGCACAAACTTTTACAAATTCAAACAAAATTCAAACACTACAAAAAATATACAAGTCAAATTACCCTTTGGTACAAATATTTTAATATATTACTATTAAAAACAAGTATATACAGCAGTAAGTTCGGCCGGGCCGAATCTTAAATACCCACCACCATGAACCAAATATTAGGATTTCCTTTGAAATTTCAGGAGGGCTTGAGGACTGAGGACACTTCCCGAAGATACATTTAAAGATTTCACCTATGAGGACTATATCAGATTCTGGATTTATAAGAACCATTTTTGTTTGAGTTTTAGAGGAATCATTAACATCTCTTGTAAGTGTGCAAGAAAATTATAAAATAACGTCTTGATTTGAAATTTTAAATCTGTAGATTTTCACCCGAAAAATAAAATCTGGAAATTTTACATTGAGTTTCAAGCAATTTTCATGATCAGTGCGCCTTCTATACTCACAAGAAGTGAAATTGGTCTATATGGAGGCATTACCAAATGGACCGATAAAAACTTAATCCGATACACGTTTTTGTGAGCCTTAAATACGAGAATATTTACAATTTCAGGCAAATCGGATAAAAACTACGGTTTCTAGAAACCTAAGGAGTTAAATCGGGAAATCGTTCTTATGGGGGCTATACTAAAATACCGACCGATACTAACCGTTTTCGGCACACCTCTTTATGGCCCAAAAATACCTCTAGATTTCCAATTTCAGGCAAATTGGATAAAAACTACGGTTTCTATAAGCCCAAGAAGTAAAATCGGGAGGTCGGTTTATATGGGGGCTATACCAAAACATGGACCGACACTCACCATTTTTGGCACACCTCTTCAAGGTCCCAAAATATCTCTAGATTTTCAATTTCGCGCAAATTGGATGAAAATTACGGTTTCTATAAGCGAAAGACCCCAAATCGGGAGGTCGGTTTATATGGGGGCTATACCAAAACATGGACCGACACTCACCATTTTTGGCACACCTCTTTAAGGTCCCAAAATATCTCTAGATTTTCAATTTCGCGCAAATTGGATGAAAACTACGGTTTCTATAAGCGAAAGACCCCAAATCGGGAGGTCGGTTTATATGGGGGCTATACCAAAACATGGCCCGATATAGCCCATCTTCGAACTTGACCTGCGCGCAGACAAAAGACGATTCTGTGCCAAATTTCAGGACGATAGCTCCATTATTGAATGCTGTAGCGTGATTACAACAGACAGCCAGACAGACAGATAGACGGACAGACGGACATGCTTATATCGTCTTAGAATTTCTCCCTGATCAAGAATATATATACTTTATATAGTCGGAAATCGATATTTCGATGCGTTACAAACGGAATGACAAACTTATTATACCCCGTCACCATTCTATGGTGGTGGGTATAAAAAGAAACTTTTGACTAAACTTGAAACGATTTTCTTTGCTTTTAACATTTTTTGTTGTGACAAAAGAAAATCTTGTCTAAAATTTCTTTCCTCAGAAATGAATGTGTAGTAGATAAATACTGGCCCTCTCTAATATGAATACGCGTATCGTTAAAGTACAACACAATGTCCAACATTAAAGGGAATATTAACAAAATCCATGTCCTCAAAGCCATCTCTTTGTCCATATCCATATACGTGTAGCGTTGATGCACTGAATTGAACTGAAAATTCTAGTTAGCAGGAGTTATAGCAATGAAGCGCTCCACACGAATCCATGTTTCACCACGAGTGCACAAATGGCATGATGTCTGCTCATTCGAATAAATTTCTTAGCATGACTGGTTGGACTAGGCAATGTTGCAAACAAAGATGATGAGTCCATTTCTTCCCCACCACATAGGCCATGTTGTAAACCACCCGCCGAGAGGCGTCATATGCCCTGAGTTTGTTGTCAGTCCGCCAACTACTGTTTCTAGCTTTTTGCAATTCGAAATTATCGTTGGTGAGGCATAGCCCACTTTAAAGCGCCCAGTGCTGGGTGTTCTATAACAATTCAGGCACTCAATTAATAAATGGTAACTTCCAAATCGTCTGCTTCTTCATGGGGAGCAAAGAGTAAAGGCCGAACCTAACTAAATCCCTTGTGATCATGGTGCTCTCCTCCTTGGCGCGGGAGTTTGGTGTTGGGCGATGGATGTTCCAAAATTTTAATTAACGTATTTTTCACTTATGAATCTAGAGTAAAGCAGGCGCAGCAATAGCTGTTGTTCCGAAATTTCACTCAACATGTTGCAAGGTGTTAATTGGCGAAAATTCCTTGTTTTAATGTGCGTCAACAAGATGTTGTGGCTACCTTGGGCTGGTGTGGCGGTAGGCAAATTTCGAACATTGGTGACTGCTGGTGTTGTCATCAATGTTGTCGCACTCCCCTCACTCGTCTTGTCACATTGAATGTTGTCAATAAGTTTTGCTTTATTAGCTACTTTTGGGTGGCTGCGCATATTGTTTATGGCCAACGGCCAGTTGCTCCCCGATTCCAAGTGGGGGACGGACGGACTGGCGTACATAAGAGCACGTACTCATATGTAGATTTGTACAAGTCTTGCCATGGTCGTCAGCATGATGAAGTTCCCTGGTGGTGGTCGCCATGCATCCACAACGATAGATGTTTATTTGGAACAAGGGTACATCAGAGGACAAACAAATATAGAGGACGAGTAACATGGCACTACACAGTATCCATGCCCAAGTGAGTGTAAAAGTGTCATTGATTTTGTTTTTTGTTCGTTGCATTTAATGAAGCAGCCGTCCCGCTAAAATGAACCCGGCATAATGTATTTCGGTGTCGCAGTTGAAAATGCTTCAATTATAGTATGGTCAGCTACAATTTAAAAGTTTGTTCGACAGTCAAGTTGATATGAAATTCAAACAAACTTGCAGATCTAACCTGGGTCCGCCTTTTATATCGATGGTCACCCTCAGAAAAAGTCAATGAAAATTCCTATAGTAGATTTAAGTCTATATTAATTCATGAAAATTAATTGATTTTAGTTAAATTTTGCCAGAGATCATACATTTTTGCTTTAGTCCAAATAAATTCTAAAATAAACCTACATTTTCTTCCATCTTGTGATCACTTTTGTTTTGGTGCAGCCCTTCAAGCTTTGTATCTGGTGAGTACTCTGAAAACATTTGGAACGTGTACCGAAACCGTTTTTCTTTTGTTAAAATTTTTTGAATTTCTTCAAAAATTTAAAATTTTTATCACCAAAAAAAAAAATTCGTTTGTTACAAAATTTTTATTTTTGTTGTTTTTGATCTCAGCTTAAAACCATGCATTGATTTTGATCTCAGCTTAAAACCACACAAGTGTAGCTTAACCAACAGAGGGAAAGTATGCTTGTCAAATTTATTTGGGCAAAGCCCTGTAGACTGCAAAATGGTTGGATGTACAACTGTTTCGGAATTACCACATTCCTCATCACCATCCTCTACTTGCAGCAAAACCATCAACCAAGTATCAGAATAAATTCGGGTAATTCACTCAACCCAAAGTGAACTACACTTGAAGCTTCCGAAAAAAGGTTTGATAGTCGGCTACTGCCTAAACAAATTTGTAAGCATATCTCTTTTCCTTTGCCAAACTCAAATCATCGATTTGAATGTAGTTGGCTGTTTTTTTTTTTTTGTTTTTTCCGAAACAGCTGTACATCCAACCATCTTGCAGTCTATAGGGCTTTGCCCAAATAAATTTGACAAGCATACTTTTCCTCTGTTGGTTAAACTACACTTGCAGTTTAGTCAACGCATGGTTTTAAGCTGAGATCAAAAACAACAATAATGATTGAAGACAAACAAACAATAACAAACAAAACGAATTTTTATTTTTTTCAATAAAAAAAAATACTTTTGACATAACAACACAGTCTATTTCGTTTATATCAAGCACTGTTCTTTTCTGAGTTTAAGTCTTTAATAAGACACGTTTTACAGTTTCATAGTAAACATTTAATATAGTAGTATGTAATGTTGAACATCTTTTCGGAATCTTCCGAACATATCTGGAATATATGTAAAAAAAAAAACAAAAATAAAACTTTTTGGCGCCGAAAACTATGCTATATAAATATAATTGTTTGACTGTTTGCGTTGGTGGCTATAGCGATAATTGTCTGCTGATGACAATAGCAGCTACATAGCCCAGTGGATAGTGTGTTGGCTTGCAAATTGCATGGTCCGCGGTTCGAAAGGTGGACACCCACGGCCGCCTATATTTTGCCCTCATTTGAGAGGTGTCCAGGTATGAGAGGTTAATTTCAATGTGTTAATATAGCAAATGTCCCAGACAACTGTCCACGTTTGGGAGGTGTCCGGTTTTCAGAGTGTCCAAGTTTGAGAGGTTTCTCTGTATATCTATTAATGGGATGGAGGTTTGGATTAGAGGCGTGCACGTGACACGAAATTTTCGTGACTCACAAACATTTTCATGACAAACCTTCTCAAAAGAAATTCCAAGTAAGTTAAAAGTCAAACAGTACAGGTGTATTGGCGGATTTTTTTTTATAATATTATGATTGTTTTTGTTTTTATTGATTTACTACACTGACATTTAACTGACCAAATTTTAAGTTTTCATTTAAAACGCCTAAAGGAACTTCATGTACTGAACAAAGAATTGTGCCTTTAAGGGATCCTTATTTCAAACAGGTGTATTAGGTTCCTAGAGAGATATGCAAAATTTGGTATACGTCGGTCGATGTTTTCAGATAGGCCACATATAGACCAAAAAATATTGTTTTTGGAACTCAAATTTTTAGCACATTAGTTGTACGTGCAAGCTTGTAATGTTCATAAAACCAAGAGAGTTCACGTTAGCGAACTTCAGCGAATTTCAGAACAAAACATATCAGTGGGTATGTTAGTTATAAAGCAATTTGAAATAATAATTAAAATTCACGAAAAAAGCATTTAACCTTTAACGTCAAATTTCATGTTTTTCAGCATTACACCGAAAGAATTCTCTTCGTTAATTTTACGAAGAATTCTTCATTAACTATTCTTCGTGAATTCTTCATTAAAATAACGAAATTTTCATTCATTTTCGTAAATTTTACGAAGAACACTTTACGAATATACGAAACTTCTACGAAATATTCTACATTAACTTTTCTTCGTAAAAAGTTCGTACTTTTAACGAAACTTTCTTCAAATTTCATGAATTTTGTGAAGAAGTTTTTACGAATATTTTACGAAACATTCTGCGTCAAAATTTCTTCATAAAAAGTACGAAACATTTTCTTTGAAATAACGAAGAAGTTTCATTGTAGTTGTAAAATTTCCGTTCGCGACATAAAATTGTCTTTTATAATGAGCTTGAGTGCATTCCTTTATTCTATTTTTTTATGCAAGTCTATGCTACTTCTCATTTGGGTGATAGAGCGCTATGAATAAAAGTGAAGCAATAAAACTAAAAATTATTCAAAAACTTAAGATGTAAAGTAGTGATGTGATAGTGATTTTCGACTGTAATTTTTTTTCTAAAAGTTCGAACATTTTTGAAAACAAAAGTACGAAAGTTTTTCATAAAAAGTACGAAAATTTTTCATAAAAACTACGAAAGTTTTTCATAAAAAATACGAAACAATTTCATAAAAAGAACGAAATTTTTTCATAAAAAGTACGAAGATTCTCCATAAAAAATACGAAGATTCTTCATAAAAAGTACGAATTTTTTTCTTACACGAAAATTTCGGAAGAACTTTTCTTCGTAAAAAGTACGAATTATTTCGTACTTTTAATGAAAAGTTTCTTTGGTTGTAAAACAATGACAACTTTCGTACTTTTAACGAAATTTTTCGTTCTTTTTACGAAGAAAATTCTTTCGGTGTACGGAGTAGTTAGTGTAAGAAAAAGCGTGTTCACGTTATGCGGTGTTCACGTTGCCGCGAGTGCACTGTATGTCATATATGTTAATATGTAATTTCAGAAAATGTAATGTTTGGGACATTACATTTGTCGACTCGTCTCGACTCAAAATTAGCCGCCAATTAATCAAAAATATTGATTTATTCAAAAAAAAATTATTAATAATATTTTTTGTTAAAATGCTTGCAATAATAATTTTGCAAAAATGTAGCTCAAAAAATTTAAATGATTGGTTGTACAACTAATCTCATTACCATTCGGGTAACTTCAAATTGATTTTATAATGGGTAATTGTCCGCCGCCGAATATAAAAATTTATATCGGCTTAGCCGTCAAGCCGTCGAAGCCAAAAAATTAGTGTCAGCCGCCGACAAAAATGAGTCGGGCTCATTGACCCTTTGAAGGCGAAGAATTAACCGTTCGATAAAAGTAAGTTTTTCTTGCGGATTCATATTCAAAATAACGTAGTTACTAAGTGCCGCAAACATGTGAAAAAAAGTTTCCTTCTACGAAAAATTTCATGGGGCTTTCGCCCTCAAAGGTAAATATATTGTGATAACAAGATTCTTCATTCAACCGTCGAACGGAACGGACGTGTTTTTTAATAGCAGATAAACTCGTCGTAATAAGTACCTACTACGAATTTCAAGTGTGGTGGGATATTAAGCCACCATGCAGCGAAATTCAAAGACATCCACTGGGTTGCTAACTTCAGGGCCCAGTGGACGGGTATCGACTGGAATTATAAATCTGGGCAATGACCAAGAGTTAGGCCCAATTAGTTGACCTGTAGACGGGTCTTTAGATCTGGAGGCTTATACCGACTTAGTCTTCGCGTTACATTTGCTTCTATGAGTTTGGGAATTTACGGATTTATGTGATGGTGCAGACGTCTTTCATAGTTGTCTGCTGCTTGCTGAATTTCATCTCTTACAGTGTTGATTTTCTGATACCTATGCAGATCACTGTTCCTTACGTACCAAGGGTCATTTACAATATCTTTCAAGATTTTGTTTTGGAGTATTTAAATACTTTGAATAATACTTTCTCTAGCACATCCCCAGAGCTGGATACCATACGACCATATTGGCTTCAGAACTTGTTTGTATATCATAAGTTTGTTTTCGATGGATAATGATGACTTTCTACCTATCAGCCATTTCAACTCCCGATATTTTAATTCAAGGGCTTTCTTTTTGTTTGATACATGGGTTTTCCAGTTTAATTTGCTATCTAGTGTCATTCCTAGGTATTTTGCAGAGTCAGCTACAGGTACTTGTTGGCCTTTTATGAAGATGGGTTTATATTGCACCAGGGCTGTGGAGTCGGATTCTGAAGATTTTGCTGGAGTCGGAGCCGGAGTCGTAGAAATTTTACTCGACTCCGACTCCGCCTAAACAAAATTTGAAAAACACTTCATATCTTTGTAATAGGGGTTTTAATCGGAAAACGAAATACTGGGTTTCAGGCCATTCAAAGTGTATTTATATGGGTGAAATTTCACGGTGATATAAAAAGAAAGGTTTTACTAGAATATGGGCTGAATTGTATTGTCCATTTTTATACCCTGCGCCACACTGTGGAACAGGGTATTGTAAGTTAGTGCATGTGTTTGCAACACCCAGAAGGAGACGAGATAGACACATGGTGTCTTTGGCAAAAATGCTCAGGGTGGGCTCCTGAGTCGATATAACCATGTCCGTCTGTCCATGAACACATTTTTGTAATCAAAGTCTAGGTCGCAGTTTTAGTCCAATCGACTTCAAATTTGGCACAAGTATGTGTTTGGCTAATAATAGAACCCTATTTTTTGGAAGAAATCGGTTCAGATTTAGATATAGCTCCCATATATATATTTCACCCGATATGGACTTATATGGCCCCAGAAGCCAGAGTTTTACCCTAATTTGCTTAAAATTTTGCACAAGAAGAACAATCAGTACTATAGTCAAGTGTGCTAAATTTTATTGAAATCGGTTCAGATTCAGATATAGCTCCCATATATAGCTTTCGCCCGATTTACACTCATATGACCACAGAGGCCAATTTTTTGCTCCGATTTATTTGAAATTTTGCACAGGGAGTATAATTAGCATTGTAGCTATGCGTGCCAAATTCGGTTGAAATCTGTTCAGATTTAGATATAGCTCCCATATATATGTTTTTCTGATTTCGGCAAAAATGGTCAAAACACCAACATTTTCCTTGTGAAATCGCCCCTGCTTAGTCGAAAAGTTGTAAAAATGACTCTAATTTTCCTAAACTTCTAATATAGGGTGATTTGTTAAGAGCTTGATAACTTTTTTTTTAAAAAAAACGCATAAAATTTGCAAAATCTCATCGGTTCTTTATTTGAAACGTTAGATTGGTCCATGACATTTACTTTTTGAAGATAATTTCACTTAAATGTTGACCGCGGCTGCGTCTTAGGTGGTCCATTCGGAAAGTCCAATTTTGGCCAACTTTTTCGAGCATTTCGGCCGGAATAGCCCGAATTTCTTCGGAAATGTTGTCTTCCAAAGCTGGAATAGTTGCTGGCTTATTTCTGTAGACTTTAGACTTGACGTAGCCCCACAAAAAATAGTCTAAAGGCGTCAAATCGCATGATCTTGGTGGCCAACTTACCGGTCCATTTCTTGAGATGAATTGTTCTCCGAAGTTTTCCCTCAAAATGGCCATAGAATCGCGAGCTGTGTGGCATGTAGCGCCATCTTGTTGAAACCACATGTCAACCAAGTTCAGTTCTTCCATTTTTGGCAACAAAAAGTTTGTTAGCATCGAACGATAGCGATCGCCATTCACCGTAACGTTGCGTCCAACAGCATCTTTGAAAAAATACGGTCCAATGATTCCACCAGCGTACAAACCACACCAAACAGTGCATTTTTCGGGATGCATGGGCAGTTCTTGAACGGCTTCTGGTTGCTCTTCACTCCAAATGCGGCAATTTTGCTTATTTACGTAGCCATTCAACCAGAAATGAGCCTCATCGCTGAACAAAATTTGTCGATAAAAAAGCGGATTTTCTGCCAACTTTTCTAGGGCCCATTCACTGAAAATTCGACGTTGTGGCAGATCGTAAGTCTATTCATGATGAAATGTCAAAGCATACTGAGCATCTTTCTCTTTGACACCATGTCTGAAATCCCACGTGATCTGTCAAATACTAATGCATGAAAATCCTAACCTCAAAAGAATCACCCTTTATTTATATGGGTGAAATTTCACGGTGATATAAAAAGAAAGGTTTTACTAGAATATGGGCTGAATTGTATTGTCCATTTTTATACCCTGCGCCACACTGTGGAACAGGGTATTGTAAGTTAGTGCATGTGTTTGAAACACCCAGAAGGAGACGAGATAGACACATGGTGTCTTTGGCAAAAATGCTCAGGGTAGGCTCCTGAGTCGATATAACCATGTCCGTCTGTCCATGAACACATTTTTGTAATCAAAGTCTAGGTCGCAGTTTTAGTCCAATCGACTTCAAATTTGGCACAAGTATGTGTTTGGCTAATAATAGAACCCTATTTTTTGGAAGAAATCGGTTCAGATTTAGATATAGCTCCCATATATATATTTCACCCGATATGGACTTATATGGCCCCAGAAGCCAGAGTTTTACCCTAATTTGCTTAAAATTTTGCACAAGAAGAACAATCAGTACTATAGTCAAGTGTGCTAAATTTTATTGAAATCGATTCAGATTCAGATATAGCTCCCATATATAGCTTTCGCCCGATTTACACTCATATGACCACAGAGGCCAATTTTTTGCTCCGATTTATTTGAAATTTTGCACAGGGAGTATAATTAGCATTGTAGCTATGCGTGCCAAATTCGGTTGAAATCTGTTCAGATTTAGATATAGCTCCCATATATATGTTTTTCTGATTTCGGCAAAAATGGTCAAAACACCAACATTTTCCTTGTGAAATCGCCCCTGCTTAGTCGAAAAGTTGTAAAAATGACTCTAATTTTCCTAAACTTCTAATACATATAAAGGGTGATTTGTTAAGAGCTTGATAACTTTTTTTTAAAAAAAAAACGCATAAAATTTGCAAAATCTCATCGGTTCTTTATTTGAAACGTTAGATTGGTCCATGACATTTACTTTTTGAAGATAATTTCATTTAAATGTTGACCGCGGCTGCGTCTTAGGTGGTCCATTCGGAAAGTCCAATTTTGGGCAACTTTTTCGAGCATTTCGGCCGGAATAGCCCGAATTTCTTCGGAAATGTTGTCTTCCAAAGCTGGAATAGTTGCTGGCTTATTTCTGTAGACTTTAGACTTGACGTAGCCATACAAAAAATAGTCTAAAGGCGTCAAATCGCATGATCTTGGTGGCCAACTTACCGGTCCATTTCTTGAGATGAATTGTTCTCCGAAGTTTTCCCTCAAAATGGCCATAGAATCGCGAGCTGTGTGGCATGTAGCGCCATCTTGTTGAAACCACATGTCAACCAAGTTCAGTTCTTCCATTTTTGGCAACAAAAAGTTTGTTAGCATCGAACGATAGCGATCGCCATTCACCGTAACGTTGCGTCCAACAGCATCTTTGAAAAAATACGGTCCAATGATTCCACCAGCGTACAAACCACACCAAACAGTGCATTTTTCGGGATGCATGGGCAGTTCTTGAACGGCTTCTGGTTGCTCTTCACTCCAAATGCGGCAATTTTGCTTATTTACGTAGCCATTCAACCAGAAATGAGCCTCATCGCTGAACAAAATTTGTCGATAAAAAACACATTTCGAACCGAACACTGATTTTGGTAATACAATTCAATGATTTGCAAGCGTTGCTCGTTAGTAAGTCTATTCATGATGAAATGTCAAAGCATACTGAGCATCTTTCTCTTTGACACCATGTCTGAAATCCCACGTGATCTGTCAAATACTAATGCATGAAAATCCTAACCTCAAAAGAATCACCCTTTATATCGAGCCATAAATCATAAATAAACTTTTGCGAAGTTTCCTTAAAATTGTTCAGATTTAAATGTTTCCCTTATTTATACCCTTCACCACTACTGTGGTACAGGGTATAATAAGTTTGTGCATTTGTAAGTAACGCCAAGAAATAATTGTCATAGACCCATCTTTTAGTATACCGATCGGTTTAGAATTAAATTCTGAGTCGATTTAGCGATGTCCGTCTGTCTGTATATATAATTTTATGCACAAAGTACAGCTCGCAATTTAAGTCCGATCGTCCTCAGATTTGACATAGAGCCGTTTCTTGGGACAGAGACATTCGCTATTGGTTTTGGAAAAAATCGGTTCAGATTTAGATATAGCTGCCATATATATTTACCACCGATGTGGTCATAGTTAGCGTGTTTATCAACCGATTTTCTTGAAATACCGTACATCCAAATATTTTATGAATCTCGAAAATCTTGCAAAATATCAGCCAACTCGGTTCAGATTTAGATATAGCTCCCATATATATCTTTCGTCCGATTTAGACTCATATGACCACAGAGGCCAAAGTTTACTACCAATCTTCGTGAAATTTTGCACAGAGGGTAGAATTGATATTCTACCAATGCTTGGTAAATTTGATTTAAATCGGTTCAAATTTAGATATAGCTCCCATATATATCTTTCGTCCGATTTGAACTTATATGGCCACAAAAGCCAGAGTTTTGCCGTGATTTGCTTCAAATTTTGCACAAGGGGTACGTTTAATAGTATCGTTAAGTGTGTCAAACTTTGTTAAAATCGGTTCAGTTTTAGATATAGCTCACATATATATCTTTCGCCCGATTTAGACTTATAGGGTCTCAAAAGCCAGAGTTTTGCCCTGACTTACTTCAAATTTTGCACAAGCCGTACTTTTAACGATACTATTGTATGTGCCATATATAGTCAAAATCGATTCAGATTTAGATATAGCTCCCATATATATATTTCGTCCGATTTGAACTTATATGGCCTCACAATCCAGGGTTTTGCCGTGATTTGCTTCAAATTTCGCATAAGGAGTACGTTTAGTAGTATAGGTAAATGTGGCAAATTTGGGTGAAATCGGTTCAGATTAAATATGGCTCCCATATATATCTCCCGTCCGATTTGAACTCATACGACCAGGGGGGCCAAAGTTATACTCCCATTTACGTGAAATTTTGCAGATATTGCAGAATTATTATTCTAACTATGCATGTCAAATTAAGTCAAAATCGATTAAGATTACATATAGCTCCCATACACGCTCACAAAAAATCGCTTCTGTAACATATACTCCCAAACATATTTTGCTTCAAGCATATACATTTTTGGCTATTGCCCAAACATTTATATGTTTGATCTCTTCCAATATATAATATAGCATATTGGTCTAAACAATATATGTTTGGGTAGTCAATTTCCAAACATTTTGTATTTTTGCATCCAAATTCAATAATGTTGTCTTCCAAAAAACAATATGTTATTATGTGAACATATAATATGTTTGGAAGCATTTTGCACCCAAAAATATTATATGCTTAAAAAAATTCTCCCAAACAATATTGTGCTCAAAATTTTATTTATTTATTTATATATTTACAATCATAATGAATTATGAAAATAAACAGGTAATATAGGTGCTAACAACATAGGTTTTCGACCTGAATGCTCAAAATTTTGTTTCTGCCCAATTGTATATTCCCCCACATCTTTCTCACTTTCACGAGATTTTTTAGTTCTTACACTCTTAGAAATATATGTTTTTCATATGTTCCGATATAAACAAAATGTGTTTCGGGCACAATTTTAAAACACAATATATTTAAGTGCAAACATGCAATGTTCCTAAACTAACACTAAATGTTTGGGACATCTATGTTAATATGTTAGAATATATTATGTTTGGGGCATGAATGTTTCATAAAAATCATATGTGTGAATACAAACATATATAAATTTACAAATTTCAACTAAACATACATATGTTGTGATATTTTATTCAAAGCGACAGAGAGAGTATAGAGAGAAATAGAGATGGAAACCGGGAGAGTTGACGAAAGATATCAATATAACACAGCAAAAGAGTCAAAAGAGAACAATTTCTGTGAAACCGCTTGTATGTTGTTTCGGAAAACTGTTTTATGATAAGGCCACAAATTTGATATGTTTAAGTCTAAATATTATTTAATTTGAATAAAGAGAATATACATTCTGAACCAAGAGAATAGACATTTGAAAAACAAACAGCTTATGTTTTCGCCTTGAGAGCAGCATTTTATGTATGTGTGGACATGTGTTTTGTTTATCATTTTGGCATTATGGGCACAATTTTTTTCTTGGTTCGTTAAAAGAAATCAGGGGTCTTCATAAAAATAACGAAAGGGCACTATACTCTTTTTAGAGTTTGGACGGTAAAATGAAATAAGGAGGAAATAGTGAAAAATTACACAGTAAAATGTAAAAAAACAAATTTTAGTTTCTCTTTATTAAAAAGTAGTCCACGAGGAGTTGACGGACACCATCAAACATAAAAGCAGGCATTAAGTTCGACTTTTACAGCTAAAACAGTTTAAAAAGTTTATTTTCTTTAAAATGAATTATTAAAGAAAAATAAAAGGAATTTTAGAGCGATGGTGTTAAATGCTAGTAAAAAATTGTTCACTCCTAAATAAATTTATGTTTATATTACAAAATTATGTATGTATGTTTATACTCGACTCCACGTTCTTCTTTTGTTAGTTTTTGAATTCCTTCCAAATTTTAAAGTTTTGTACAAAAACAGTTTTTTATTACAAGATTGTTATTTTTGCAATAAAAAATAATATTTTATCCAAAAATCATTCAATTTCGTTTATATCAAGCACTGTTACTGACTATAAATCTTTAATAACGCACATTTCGATGTTTCATTTAAAAAAATTAATATAGTATAAATATAAAGGTGTAAATTAAAAAAAAAAAAAACAAAAACAAAAACAAAAAAAATGTTCGGTCGGAGCAGGGATTGAACCCACGACCCTTTGCATGCAAGGCAGACATGCTAACCACTGCTCCACGTGGCAAACAAATGTATGTTTCTGTTAAATAATGTTATGTTTGCATGGGCTCGTGGGCGCTGCAAACTATGCTATATAAATGTAACTTAAAACGATAATTATCTACTGGTGACTATAACAGCTACGTAGCCCAGTGGATAGTGTGTTGGCTTACAAACTGTATGGTCCTCGGTTCGATTCTCCGTGCAGGCGAAAGGTAACATTTAAAAAATTTATAAAAGTGAATAATTTCTTCAACATTATTTGTATTACAGAGAAAGGTGCCAATAACTAAAAAATTTCGTGGAAGTGAAAATTACGAGTATGTTAGGGAATGAGCACAATCGTGTTTGGGAAAAATTCTTCCAAGCATATAATATTTTTGGCTCAAAATGCTTCCAAACATATAATATGTTCACATAAAACAAACATATTAATGTTTCGGCAGTATGCAATAATATATGGGCTTCCTGCAAAATATGTTTGGAACATATGTTAAAGAAGCGATTTTTTTTGAGGGTGTAGCACCTTTTTCTGTAATACAAACATTGTAGAAGAAATTATTCAATTGTATGATTTTTTTATTTTAATTTTACCTTTTGCCGGACGGGGATTCGAACAGCGGACCACACAGTTTGTAAGGATCAAAGAAGTAGCTGATCAATTGCACAAGGAAAAATAAAATGTTAATTTTGTAATAACAAGCAACAACCACCAACTTAATTCAATGTCGCTCCCTGTTAAATAGCGCTCCAAGGTACTAAACACATATATGTTTATAGGCTATTTCTACATTAATATATGTTTGCATTCAAGCATATTATATTTAAAAACATTTTATGTCCCAAACATAATATGTTCTAACATATTAACATATATGTCCCAAACATGTTATGCTAGTTTATGAACATTATATGCTTGCACTCAAAAATATTGTTTTTAAAAATTTGTGTTCCAAACATATAATGTTTATAGCCAAACATATGAAAAACAGTCTTTTTCGTCCGTGTATATACTTACACCAGAGTTGGGAAAATATGGTAGACTGTTTCATATTTTAGACCCATTTTTAATGGGATTTTCCTCCAATTGACTGGGTACTTTCCACAGAGAATACAAATATGGCCAAAATTCTCACACTTTACACAAAATTCTGTGATGATTTCCCCATATCTTAGCCATATCCTACACACTGCAATGCCAAAATTTCCACAGAACGGATGAGTTTTAAATAAGGCTCCAAGTCGCCCGACTAGACCAAATAATATATCACAACCCACTCTTGACCACATATCTTGGCGAGATCTAACCAATATCCTTGTAAAATCGCCGCTGCTGAGTAGCAAAAATTGTAAATATTACTCTAATTGTCCTATATCTCGAATACATATGTATCGCATGAAAAATCATAAATCTCTTTTGTACAATTGCATTAAAATTTCTCTCGCTTCATATTTCCCATATTTTTTACTAACATTGTATTTCATCCCAGGGCGTTAGCCGATTTAAATTTTAATCTAGAGTTTTTGTAGAAGTACAAAAAATTATTTCTATTAAAAGTATTTGTATCTGGATGTGCAAACTTTTATATAGCTCCCAGCAAATTTTAAGTAGTTGAGATGGTAACACAAAAGTTTGTCTACATAGTGGTGAAGGGTATATTATAGTCGGCTCCGCCCGACTTTAGACTTTACTTACATGTTTTTTTACTAAAATTGTATTCCACCCAGGGATCCGGAGTAGTGTTGTAAATTTTGATTACTTTTGACTACTCGTTACTACTCGTTACTTTTCAATTGAGTACTCGTTACTACTCGTTACTTTTGTAAAAAAAATTAAAAAAGACATTGTGGGCACTTTTTAATAATATCTTCCTCTTTTTTAAATTTAAAAACAGTATAGAAAAGCAAATTACATTATCCACTTTTATTCTAGTGTTATAAAATGTGGTGTTGTAGATATATGGGTCTCGTTAGAAAAAGATTTTCACCAATCATTCAAATATTTAGAGCCAATTTCGTATTCACTATTTGGAATTTTTTCGTCAGGGTTCTCTGAAAACAATTGGATTGAACCAGCTGAAGTCAACGACATTATTATTCATACTATTCGCATGAGACGTGATCCATGTGATGCTTTAAATTATAGATCCCACCTACACCCAATGCAAATTTTTTCAAATGCAAACGTTTTTAAGAAATCAGATAAATTTTTCACTTTGTTCAAAGGTGAAGCCATATATCCTTTTCGTGTTATTTTAACTGATAAAACGACTTTCGAAAACTTCAATTAATATTTTCCAAGAAGTCAAGAATTGTACTTCCAAACCGCCAACGTACTTACCGTCAGAAGAAAAAAACTGACATTGAAGCAGAGAATGAAGCCGCCGAGTCGCGCCGCCGATTTTAGCCGCCGCCAACCAGTTTCCTCCAGCCGAAGCCGCCGCCGAATATATCGACTCATCTCGACTCATAATTAGCCGCCAAGTAATCAAAAATATTGATTTAAATCAGAAGAATTTATTAATAATTGTTGTATTTTTTGTTAAAATGTTTAACTTTCAACCCAAAATCCAAAAGTATCATGTTTCTATAATAGCTTTGCAACCATTTAGCTCAGAAAATGTAAATGAAATGAAAATTTGATTGTAAGTTTGGTTGTACAACTAATCTCATTACCATTCGGATTACTTCAAATCGATTTTATAATGGATAATTGTCCGCCGCCGAATAGACGAATTTATATCGGCTTAGCCATCAAGCCGCCGCCGCCGGAGGCAAAAAATTAGTGTCAGCCGCCGCCGGCACAAATGGGTCGGCTTCATTCTCTGCATTGAAGATATTGAGTACTCTTTTACTAGTAACGAGTACTCAAAAAATTAGTCAGTAACGAGTACTTGTAATCAAATACTCGTTACTTTCCCAACACTAATCCGGAGCGGTCCATTTTTTTCGCTCCGCTCCCGCTCCGGAGAAAAAAAAAACCGCTCCGCTCCGAGAAAAAAAAATCGCTCCGCTCCGCTCCTCTTCGAGAAAATTATAGTACAAACATTGTATTATTTGTTCAATTGAGTTTTATTTTATTTAGAAAAATCGGGCGATACATATATGGGAGCTATAGCTAAATCTGAACCGATTTCGATGATTTTTTGCACATATAGTTAGTGCTATAGAAGATTATATTTCGCCAACTTTGAGTAAGATCGTTTGATAAATAAGGGTTTTATGACCTAAATTGACAAAATCGGGCGATACATATATATGGGACCTATATCTAAATCTGAACCGATTTCGATGAAATTTTCAGACTTAAAGGGTGATACAGAAGATTATTTTGTGCTAAATTTGACGACGATCGGTTAGTAAAAAAAGTGCTACGTGACCCCATTTGTCGAAATCGGGCAATACATATATATGGGAGCTATATCTAAATTTGATCCGATTTCTTCCAAATTCAATAACGTTCGTCCTTGTGTCCAAAAAAACTCCCTGTACCAAATTTCATCAAAATCGGTTAATAATTGCGACCGAAATCCTGTGAACAACAAATACATGGACAGACGGACGGACGGACGCCAAGCGCTAGATTGACTCAGGAGGTGATTCTGAGTCGATCGGTATATATTTAATGGGGTCTAAAATCAATATTTCTTGTAGGCAGATCAAACTTATTATACCCTAACCACTATGTGGTTTAGGGTATAATGACTTTAAAACAATGTGTTGAAATATTTTATTAATTTTGAAGATTTTTTCAGAAATATTAAATCCATTTTGACTTCATTAAAACGAAATTTGCATTCATGTTAGGATACACATTTTTATGTCGAATCACTTAGCTATAAGGACAAACAGACTTCATTGAAAAGTTTAGACAATATTCTTTGCGGTGCACCATCTACTATTTAATATGTGATAGAAACCAAATTTATGAAAATGGACCAAAATGGACCAAATTCTGTTTGGTCTGACCATCGGACTAAATTTAAAAATTAGAAATCTTTTGGACCAATTTTGGTCCGATCGGACCAAAACGGCAACGCTGATTGGAATTGAAAGTCTATACACAGAGTATAAGTAACTACTCTCCGAAAGTTTTTTTATACCCTCCACCATAGGATGGGGGTATATTAACTTTGTCATTCCGTTTGTAACACATCGAAATATTGCTCTAAGACCCCATAAAGTATATATATTCTGGGTCGTGGTGAAATTCTGAGTCGATCTGAGCATGTCCGTCCGTCCGTCCGTCCGTCTGTTGAAATCACGCTAACTTCCGAACGAAACAAGCTATCGACTTGAAACTTGGCACAAGTAGTTGTTATTGATGTAGGTCAGATGGTATTGCAAATGGGCCATATCGGTCCACTTTTACGTATAGCCCCCATATAAACGGACCCCCAAATTTGGCTTGCGATTGCTCTAAGAGTAGCAAGTTTCATCCGATCAGGTTGAAATTTGGTACATTGTGTTAGTATATGGTCTCTAACAACCATGCAAAAATTGGTCCATATCGGTCCACTTTTACGTATAGCCCCCATATAAACGGACCCCCAAATTTGGCTTGCGATTGCTCTAAAAGAAGCAAGTTTCATCCGATCAGGTTGAAATTTGGTACATGGTGTTAGTATATGGTCTCTAACAACCATGCAAAAATTGGTCCATATCGGTCCACTTTTACGTATAGCCCCCATATAAACGGACCCCCAAATTTGGCTTGCGATTGCTCAAAGAGAAGCAAATTTCATCCGATCCGGCTGAAATTTGGTACATGGTGTTAGTATATGGTCTCTAATAACCTTGCAAAAATTGGTCCATATAAGTCCACTTTTACGTATAGCCCCCATATAAACGGACCCTCAAATTTGGCTTGCGATTGCTCTAAGAGAAGCAAATTTCATCCGATCCGGCTGAAATTTGGTATGTGATGTTAATATATGGTCTCTAACAACCATGCAAAAATTGGTCGATATCGGTTCATAATTATATATAGCCCCCAAATAAACCGATCCCCAGATTTGAACTCCGGAGCCACTTGGACGAGCAAAATTCATCCCATCCGGTTTAATATATGGCCGCTAATAACCATGCCAAAATTGGTCCATATCGGTCTATAGTTATATGTAGCCGATCCCCAATCACACAAAAATTGGTCCATATCGGTTCATAATCATGCTTGCCACTCGAGCAAAAATAATCTAGCAAAATTTGTCGAAATTTTATTCCTATAGAAAATTTTGTCAAATTTTATTTCTATAGAAAATTTTGGCAAAATTTTATTTCTGTAGAAAATGTTGTCAAAATTTTAATTCTATAGAGAATATTGTCAAAATTTTAAATCTTTTGAAAATTTAGTAAAAATTTTATTTCTATAGAAAATTTTGTCAAACTTAATTATATACGTATTTAATCGGCCATTTTAAGTTTAATATATACCACGTATGGACTACGTGGTATATATTACGCAACCCAAGTAAATCGATTGTGGATGACAGTCTTCAGTAGAAGTTTCTACGCAATCCATGGTGGAGGGTACATAAGCTTCGGCCTGGCCGAACTTACGGCCGTATATACTTGTTTTGTTTTGCAACAGACGTAGAGAAGAGGTTTTGTTATAAAGGGTGATTTGTTAAGAGCTTGATAACTTTTTTTTTAAAAAAACGCATAAAATTTGCAAAATCTCATCGGTTCTTTATTTGAAACGTTAGATTGGTCCATGACATTTACTTTTTGAAGATAATTTCATTTAAATGTTGACCGCGGCTGCGTCTTAGGTGGTCCATTCGGAAAGTCCAATTTTGGGCAACTTTTTCGAGCATTTCGGCCGGAATAGCCCGAATTTCTTCGGAAATGTTGTCTTCCAAAGCTGGAATAGTTGCTGGCTTATTTCTGTAGACTTTAGACTTGACGTAGCCCCACAAAAAATAGTCTAAAGGCGTCAAATCGCATGATCTTGGTGGCCAACTTACCGGTCCATTTTTTGAGATGAATTGTTCTCCGAAGTTTTCCCTCAAAATGGCCATAGAATCGCGAGCTGTGTGGCATGTAGCGCCATCTTGTTGAAACCACATGTCAACCAAGTTCAGTTCTTCCATTTTTTGTTATATTTGAATTCGTTTATTGAACTAACAAAAAGAAAAAATTTAAAATACATACAGAACAGAAAAACATATTTATACACAAGCCTACTACGATACATTTCAAAATAGTAAGCAAAGTGTTTTATAATAAAATAGAATATTTCATTCAATTCTCAACACTCTACCTGAATGAAATATTTTGCTAAGTATAATTAAGGTCCACATTATTTATTTGCCAACACCAAACAGTTCTTTGAAATACTCCAACTTCTGCGGTGTAACAGCCTTGGTAAATACATCGGCAACCATTTCTTTCGTTGAAAGATATTTCAAGGATATTTCATTGTTGTCAATTTTCTCCTTAATAAATTTGGCTTTAATGTCAACATGCTTTGTTCTTGACGAGTATTTATTGTTTGTAGCCACTTGTATTGCACCTTTATTATCGCAGAACAAAACCATGTTTACATTACTCTTAGGATAAAGTTCTCGTTCGAGCCTCTTTAGCCAAACCGATTCTTGTATTGCTGCAGTTATTGCCATAAACTCAGCTTCTGTTGATGATAGAGCGACCGTCTTTTGCCTTCTAGTTGACCAGGAAATAGCTGCGGATTGAAAAATGAAAACGTAGCCCGTTGTCGATTGGCGACTGTCCAAATTTCCTGCCCAATCTGCATCACAGTAACCGGTAATAGAATCATTTTTTTTTTTCTTATAGATGAGTCCTTGTTCAATAGTTCCTTTAAGGTAACGCATTATTCGTTTTACCGCTTCCCAATGCGCTCTACCTGGATTTGTACCAAATCTACTCAGGACGTTTACGGCGTAGTATATGTCGGGTCGAGAGACTTGTGCGGCAAACATCAAACAACCGATTGCTTCCATATAGGGAATTTTTGACATCTTTTCTCTTTCACCCTCTGTTTTAGGCGACATAGTTTCCGTTAATTTCGTACTATAGTCCATCGGTGTTGAAGAAGGATTGCAATCATTCATTTTGAAACGAGTCAAAACATCGGACAAATATTTCGATTGATCGATTTTGACTTCTGTATCACTTCGTGATATTCTCATGCCGAGCACAGTAGAAACTTCCCCCATGTCCTTCATTTGGAATTTATCCGAAAGTTTTTTCTTTACCAAACTTATTTCATTCATATCATTGGAAAATAGAAGAACATCATCTACGTATACTGCTACATAAATCCTCTTGTTTTCTTCTAGCTTTCGATATACGCATTGATCCACATCTCCCCGTACAAATCCCATATTAATAAGTTCATTGTTAAAGGTCTCGTTCCATACTCTCCCCGATTGTTTTAAGCCGTAAATGGATTTATTGAGTTTGCAAACCCGGTTTGAACCATCGTGAAAACCTTCGGGTTGTTCCATGTATATAATTTCTTTTAAAATCCCATTTAAATACGCGCTTACAACATCCATTTGATGAATCGCCATATCGTATTTTACTGCTAACGCTGTTAAATACCTTATTGATTCATATCGAACAACGGGAGAGAATGTTTCTGTGTAATCAATTCCTTCAGTCTGCGTAAACCCTTTAGCTACCAATCTAGCTTTCCATTTCGTTGGGGTTCCATCTGAATCGTACTTGGTTTTAAATACCCATTTGGATTTTACGGTTTTGCATCCTTTTGGAAGTTCGACCAAAGTCCAAGTATTATTAATCTTCAGGGAGTTCATTTCCTCTCGCATGGCATCTTTCCAATTTTCAGCACATTCAGATGATACAGCTTCTTTAATACTCTGTGGGTCTGAAGAAACATATTCTATAGCTGAAAATGCCGTTGACGATTGATTTCGATTTGCAATTCTTTCTGACCGCCGAATATTTGCGACCGTTGGTATTTCACTTGATCCATTTTGGTTAGACTCCCACGCGTCTTCATTTACATCCAAAAACTCACCGTCAGTATCAGAAGATAAATTTTGGTCACTTTCGACTGCATCTCTTTGCACTTCATTGTCGACATTCAATTCATTTGACTGTACATTCGTCGTTGATTCAGAACTCAGTTCTTCATCCGACCCATCACTAGGAAACTGAATTAAAGAAGGATAATACAAATTAGAAGGCGACTTTTCACCGTTGACCTTACAGTCTTCAAGAAATACTACGTCACGACTGACTATTATTTTCTTATCTCTTGGGTCAAATAATCGAAAAGCCTTATTTTCTGCGCTGTATCCAACCATTATACACTCCGATGACTTCGGATCTAGCTTAGATCTGTTTTGTTTTGGTACGTGCACCAAAGCAGGACATCCGAACACTTTCAGGTGTTTCAAATTTGGTTTTCGGCCAGACCATATTTCTTCTGGGCATTTTTCGGTTCCTAGACGTGGTACTCTATTTATCAAGTACGAAGCGGTAGAAGCAGCTTCTGCCCAAAAACGTTGATCAAGGCCACTATCTATTAGCATACATCTTACCCTCTCTATGATCGTCCTGTTAATCCGTTCAGCGACTCCATTTTGTTCGGGTGTGTAAGGGCACGATTTTTGATGTAGTATTCCACACTTACGTAAGAATTCGGAAAAAATGTCGCTGGTATATTCACCCCCATTATCCGATCTCAAAATCTTGATTTTTTTAGAGCATTGCTTCTCCACTAAAGCCTTGAATTCTTTAAATTTGGAGAAAACCTCGGATTTCTTCTTGATCGGATAAACAAACAATTTTTTGGAATAATCATCAACGAATGTTAACAAAAATCGAGCTCCCGCAAACGAACTTTCCTTTAAAGGACCAACTACATCCGAATGCACTATTTCCAATAGATCCTTGGCTCGAGTACCGATTTCTCTGCTCACTTTTCGGGTTTGCTTTCCCCTCACGCACACACTACAGGGGTCAGAGCACATCTTGCCGAAATTTACACCTAAATTCGCTCTTTTTGCATCATTTAACTTTGCGTTTGAGATATGACCCATCCTTCGGTGCCACAATTTAAAATCGTTGGTAACTGCAAATACTTTACCGATTTCTTCACTAGATTTGCAATCTAAACGGTACAATTGATTTCTTGCACTAGCAGTGACAATAACATGACCCTTTTTATCTACAATGTCACATTTGTCTCCTTCAAAGATTACCTTTTTGCCATTCTTAGCCATTTGACGCACTGAAAGTAAGTTTGCACACAATTTGGGAACGTACTCCACATCTTTGATTGTAACACGCTTCTTGTATTTTCCACAACCCACTTGTATATCAACATCTCCAATAGATTCGACTACAAGTTCATTTTTGTCGGCAATAATTACCTTTTTATTGACAGCATCACGAGTATTGTACATGTGTTCTTTCAAATGTGTCATGTGGTTACTTGCACCGCTGTCCACATACCAAGAAAACGAATCATCTGAAATTGACACTGAATCTGCTGCCTGTGCACATGCGCTCATATCGGTACTGGTGGCAAATAAAACATCCGACTTTCTTTCATCCTTTCTTACAATTGCCATGTTATTTGACTTCGATTTTGAGGGGCAATTTCTTGAAATATGTCCAAGCCCATTGCAGTTGTAACATTTAATTTGCTTCTTACCTTTCTTAACACCTTTGGACTGAAATGCAGATTCCTTTTCTGAGGCTCTATCAAATTTTGCATCTTGAAGCAAAAGATTCTTCACCATATCTACCGTCAATTTCTCCTTGGAATTCTCCACCGCCATGACAAGCGGCTTAAAGTCATCCGTTAATCCAGCTAACATTAGCGACGCCATCAATTCGTCGTCTATATTCAAGCCGGTATTTTTCACCTTTAGTGCCATTATAACGATGTCATTCACATATTCCTGGATTGATCCATAGTTCTGTAACTTGATATTCACGAATTGTTTTAACAGCTCTACTTTCCGTGTAAGGCCCGTATCTTCATATGCGTTCATTAATGCTCGCCATGCATTTTTCGCCGTTGTTGCAGTTGCAATGTGACCGTAGTTATCTGGTTCAATCATCAATGTGATTTCAGCTAGAGCTTTGGCATTCAGATCAGCATCAGCCTTATCGTCCTCTACAGCTTTCCAGCAGCCCTTAATCACCAGATATGATTGCGCTTGCCTTTTCCAAACGTCGAAATTTTCTCGTCCCCGCAGCCTTTCTAGCGGGAAAGATACATTAGCAGCCATAATTTATTAGAACGTCAAAAATCCTTTGATATGAAAAAATATGTATCTATTTTTCAAAATAATAATTTTTTTTTTTTCGAACGTGACAGGAAGCCCATAACCTGTTATATTTGAATTCGTTTATTGAACTAACAAAAAGAAAAAATTTAAAATACATACAGAACAGAAAAACATATTTATACACAAGCCTACTACGATACATTTCAAAATAGTAAGCAAAGTGTTTTATAATAAAATAGAATATTTCATTCAATTCTCAACATTTTTGGCAACAAAAAGTTTGTTAGCATCGAACGATAGCGATCGCCATTCACCGTAACGTTGCGTCCAACAGCATCTTTGAAAAAATACGGTCCAATGATTCCACCAGCGTACAAACCACACCAAACAGTGCATTTTTCGGGATGCATGGGCAGTTCTTGAACGGCTTCTGGTTGCTCTTCACTCCAAATGCGGCAATTTTGCTTATTTACGTAGCCATTCAACCAGAAATGAGCCTCATCGCTGAACAAAATTTGTCGATAAAAAAGCGGATTTTCTGCCAACTTTTCTAGGGCCCATTCACTGAAAATTCGACGTTGTGGCTCGTTAGTAAGTCTATTCATGATGAAATGTCAAAGCATACTGAGCATCTTTCTCTTTGACACCATGTCTGAAATCCCACGTGATCTGTCAAATACTAATGCAGGAAAATCCTAACCTCAAAAGAATCACCCTTTATTTGTAATGTGTGTGTATGTTTATGTTTGCAACAACCTCCATCGACATCAGTCCGTGGTATACCTACGAATATTCTTACTCAGATCTAGTGTTACCTAATTTTTTCCCCTTTATTGCATAATAAATGTATATGCGCACATTTCTCAACCAAAATTGAAACTATCCATAATTTTAATTAAATTTTCGATAACTAATATCAGAAATAAGAGAATGCTAGGATATAGTACAATAGTAAAGCAAATGTGAATGAAAAAAGCATGCCCGGTTCCAAAGATTTTGTCTTTACTTTAACAGTTTGGGTATTAATTCCGAGCCAAAGAAGCGGAGAATACAAGTAAGGATACTTTAAAGACGTAATTCTCTTTTAAATTTGGGGGTTATGTACTTGCTTCTAGGAAGCAAATGTTAATTTTTAATTTTTTTAGATTTTTTTTTCATCAGTTGTTATCAAAATCCTTTAAAAACGAGTTAACGAGTTATTTTTTTTCCATATTAAGACTCGACTTCCAGTAGAAATTATGCTATGTTTCAAGTAAAAAGCGTCTTTAAAATAAAGTGTTGAAAAACATGTCTTATTTTTTAACGATTTTTTGCTTTGTAGGCAAGATGCAAAAAGGAAACAAATTTAAAGACAATTTTATTAATTTTAAAGAATTTTTCTTAATTATTAAAGGCACGTTGACCTTACCTCAAAAATTGTATCTTTCATGTTATGATACACATTTTTAAGTAAAATCACTTAATTATAAGGACATTACAACTTCATTCAAAAGTTTATTGCCTTTTGGACAAGAAAAAAGAACTTTATTTTAGAGAAATACGTCTTCCATGTTAAGCAAAATTTGCATTCTTATTCTAAGGACATGGAATCTTTGACTTCACGACAATATTTTTTTCAGTGTAGAAAACTAAAAAATTAAATATAAATAAGATCGTTTAATTGCATTTATTTGACGTTCATTACAAACATCTTTGTAGTAATACGGGATGAAATTGATCGAAAGTACTGTTGTTACTTTTACAACACATACTAGATATATATTTTGACATTTGCCGTTTTTGAAAACAATTACTAAAAAACACGTTGTGTTTTCCCCAATGTACGTACGTACAAAAATACCTATCGTACATTTTAAACGTTTACTCACACTACGCTAAGTACTAGCTAAATTTGAAATTACCTACACAGTGTAATTTCAAAGTTACACATTTCATTCAAGTAATATTTTATTCGGAGCGGAGTGGTTTTTCATTTGGAAGGGCTTGCTCCGCTCCACGCTCCGGATCCCTGGTTCCACCCTAGTGCATTAGAAAACATAAATTTTGAGTCTATAGATTTTGTAAAAGTCTATCAAATTCTGTCCAAATCGAGTGATATTTAAATGCATGTATTTGGGACAAACGAAAATTTAGATCTACAAAGTGGTGCAGGGTATAATATAGTCGGTTCCGCCCAACTTTAGACTTTCCTTACTTGTTAACACATAAAAATATCGATTTTTGACCCTATATACTCTTGATATCGGAACAATTTTAAGGCAATACATTAAGGCAAGCATGTCGAGTTCGAAGATGGGTCATACAGGAAAATTTTGTGATATAGCACCTACATATAAACCCAACTTCCGATTTGTTTTAAGAATTTTTTCCAGTCTAAATTTTCATAAGATTTGTCAGAAATTTTGAAATTAGAGTTATTTGAGATCCATAAATAAATGCGGAAATTTCCCGTCGGCCTAAATTTTGATATAGCCCTACATATACACCCGATGTCCTTGGAAGCTGTAATAAGCTCTGCCAACGTGCCATCTGAGACGGTCTTTTGGGAGAAAGTTTGTTTCATCAAAGCCACTCGAAATTCTTTACATTAAATTAATGGCCTCTAATGTCCATAACTGCCCAGCAAAAAAATCGTCGCCAAAAAAGTAGTGAAAATGTTCTTTTTGGATCCGGAAGTGGTGCCAAATTGACGCAGAAGCGATGAATTTAACTTGGGCTTGTCATAGCATGGATGTCCACCATTTCAACAGACTCTGCACTGAATTTGCATCACTTCATAAGGTGTGAAGCGAATTCAGTGTTTTGGATGTGAATTAAGAAATTTTGTGATATTTTGACAAATAAATAATTTTTAACGAAATTTATGATTTTTAACGAATTATAACGCTTGTCTGGAACTTTTGTGATCAAATATTTTCAAAAATTCGAAATTTTTCTACAAAAGATTTAGCATTTTTTCGGCTAAATTTATATAATTTGTACCATTTTATTAATTCTTAATCTGTTTTTAACCTATTTGAAACCAAAAAAAAATCCCATTAAAAATATGAAAAAAGCGAGTTATAAAGAAATGGACTCAAATTCCTGTGTAGTTAAAATAAAGAACATCGTTGGAAGAGCATTTTTGGAAGTTCTTTTAAATTCGTGCCTTGAGAAGAACTTCCAAATTTGTTTGCTGGATGATAGACTATTTATAAATCGATGTTTCACCATTTTACTTTTATAGAAACAATATTCGTAACTGTCCAGCTGTTCTTATCATCTGTTGTATGGTAGTGGTTATTAAAAATTCCGTCCGTCCTAATTTTTGTCAGTTTATGTTTGTTTTATATATACGACGCATTTTCTAGCATTTAAACTTTCTATCTGATAAGCCCATTTGCATTTAGGTTAAAGTGGCAGCCCGATTAAGATTCAGGCTCACTTAGACTATTCAGTCCATTGTGATTTTGCATTTTTTTTTTGTGTATTTTTCTTTTTTATATAGATTTATTTTTTTTAATGCCTATATAGACCAATGCCAGAATTTAACTTCTGGAATTTATTTTTTGAAATTTTGTGTTTTTTAAATATTTACATATTCTGGAGATGGTTATTATCTACCCATATTTTGATGTGGTCTCTATATAGTCTTGTTTCGTATTTAAAATGTAGAGCTTTTACATCCCTAAAATGCTGTGGTTTATCGTCGAGTCGTATCAAAATTTAAAATTAGGGTTCTTTTGGATAAATAGAATACTAATATCGGTCTATTTTTTAAACCTTCCAAATACCATTGGAATACTGTTAAAATGAGATTTAGCTACACAACCTGGAGTCGACTCCGGAGTCGGACTCGGAGTCGAGGCTTATAAGAAATGCTGGAGTCGGAGCCGGAGTCGAGCAAAATTAACTTGACTCCACAGCCCACCAAGGCGTTTTGTAGTTTCAATGTTGATGTTTCATTGCAATTTCCTCTATTAACCCTCTAATGCCCCATTTTTTTTTGCCGACACGAAAACAAGAAAACTAAACAAGAAAAATTTATACGGTAAAATGCAAAGCCTCTTGAACAATTTTAACTAAGTTTTCTTTTTGTTTTACCCATTTTTATTCTCTTAAAGTGTGTTTTACTAAAACATTCCTTATTAAATGACGACCGCCTAAAGGCGGGCTTGGGCATTAGAGGTATGATTCAAAGTGCAAGACTTAAAAATAATGTGCTAAAAATCTGAGTTCCAAATATATAATTTTTACACCCAAACATATGAAAAACAGTCTTTGTTGTTTTGTCTATATACCATAATTGGCCAAATATTTGATAGAAATCAAAAAAGAATTCGTCGCAATAGCCAAACCATCATACATTGAATATATAACCATCAGGGTGGGATTCTTTTCCAAAACTGGTATTCGGATATTTCGATGTTCAAGTATGACCATACTATTACATATTTTTGTTGTTGTTTGCAAATAACAAACACTGGAATTTTTGCGAGACTACGTATGCCATAACAATACGATTTCAATTGAAAAAACACAAAGTACATGGTTCCCGGTATACAAAGAATATATATTTTAAAAAGTGTATTTTTAATACTTCTTAGTACGAGTGAACTAAATTATTTCCCTATGCTATGTCTTATTCATATACTCGTATATGGTAAGCTTTCTGTTAATATTAAAAAAAACGGGTCGGATTTTCTTTGGCTAAATATTTGGACTACACTGTGAATTTATAAACGGAAAAATTTAATTACCGATGTGTGTTCTTCATTTGGTGAGTTCCCACTTTGCTCCAACAAGGATATCAGTGATGATACGCGAAACACCCAATACTTTGGGATTCTGAACACTTTCTGTAATAAAGAAGTCAGATATATCATTTTATAAGAAATTTTACTAAATTTGGGGAAAACTTGTTTTAGTTACTATTTCCCTTTCTGTTTTATGAATACTTTATTATCAGTGAATAAAATATAATATAATGAAATATTCTACTTTGTGTACTATATCATACTGCTTTCAGTTTAGGAAATTGTTACTGAATCAAATATTTTTTTTTTATTTAAACAGAAATTTGGCTTTATGAAAATAAAGTGGTTAACATTTATTTCCTTTGTTTGCGAAGGTACTTTTTTCTGGGTACATAGGGGGGGGGGGGCAAACTTCTCCCTTATAATTCTATGTTTATCTCAATGACAAGGGACCTTCTTTTAAAGTCGAACGGCTTAAAACTTTCAAACACACAGAAATGTTATCAGGATTTCTGATGAAATAAACTTCCTCTGAAAATCTAACATATTTTTGTGTTTGCCTGAAACTGGGATGCTAACCTTTCACCACGGTGGCTCTCCTTACACACTACGTCACACTTCTTTCTGATTTGAACAAAAAGCATTAGGATTAGTGAAAGAGCTATAAAACTATCGATAGTTGCACTAGTCGATATTTTCAATAAAAACAATTGATACTCAATACTATCGGAGTTTGTGCAATAACTACCCAGCAAAAAATTTGGAAGTTCTTCCAAAGGTACAACTTTAAAAGCACTTCCAGAAGATGCACTCCCAATGATGTTCTTTATTTTAACTACCCAGGAAGTTCTTTTAATTAAATTTTTATAACATGGGTAATTTTAACTTTTTTTGTTTCAAATGGGTTCAAAACAGAGTAAGAGTTCATAAAATAGTACAAATCATTTAAATTTTGTTGAAAAAAGTGCTAAGTCCAATCTGAAACAACTATATTATACTCTTCACCTAATGGCTAAAGTCGGGCGGAGCCGACTATATTATACTCTTCACCTAAAGTCTAAAGTCGGGCGGAGCCGACTATATTATACTCTTCACCACTATGTAGACAAACATTTGTGTTATCATCTCAACTACTTAAAATTTTCTGGGAGCTATATAAAGGTTTGCATTTCCAGATACAAATACTTTTAATGGAAACAATTTTTTGTACTTCTACAAAAACTCTAGAATTAAAATTTAAATCGGCTAACGCCCTGGGATGAAACACAATGTTAGTAAGAAATATGGGAAATATGAAGCGAGAGAAATTTTAATGCAATTGTACACCCTCAAAAAAAATCGCTTCTTTAACATATGTTCCAAACATATTTTGCAGGAAGCACATATATTATTGCACACTGGCGAAACATTAATATGTTTGTTTTATGTGAACATATTATATGTTTGGAAGCATTTTGAGCCAAAAATATTATATGCTTGGAAGAATTTTTCCCAAACACGATTGTGCTCATTCCCTAACATACTCGTAATTTTCACTTCCACGAAATTTTTTAGTTATTGGCACCTTTTTCTGTAATACAAATAATGTTGAAGAAATTATTCACTTTTATAAATTTTTTAAATTTTACCTTTCGCCTGCACGGAGAATCGAACCGAGGACCATACAGTTTGTAAGCCAACACACTATCCACTGGGCTACGTAGCTGTTATAGTCACCAGTAGATAATTATCGTTTTAAGTTACATTTATATAGCATAGTTTGCAGCGCCCACGAGCCCATGCAAACATAACATTATTTAACAGAAACATACATTTGATTGCCACGTGGAGCAGTGGTTAGCATGTCTGCCTTGCATGCAAAGGGTCGTGGGTTCAATCCCTGCTCCGACCGAACATTTTTTTTTTAATTTACACATTTATATTTATACTATATTAATTTTTTTAAATGAAACTTCGAAATGTGCGTTATTAAAGATTTATAGTCAGTAACAGTGCTTGATATAAACGAAATTGACTGATTTTTGGATAAAATATTATTTTTTATTGCAAAAATAACAATCTTGTAATAAAAAACTGTTTTTGTACAAAACTTTAAAATTGGGAAGGAATTCAAAAACTAACAAAAGAAGAACGTGGAGTCGAGTATAAACATACATACATAATTTTATAATATAAACATAAATTTATTTAGGAGTGAACAGTTTTTTACTAGCATTTAACACCATCGCTCTAAAATTCCTTTTATTTTTCTTTAATAATTCATTTTAAAGAAAATAAACTTTTTAAATTGTTTTAGCTGTAAAACTCGAACTTAATGCCCGCTTTTATATTAAAAAGTAGTCAACTCCTCGTGGACTACTTTTTAATAAAGAGGAACTAAAGTTTTTTTTTTTTTTTTTTACATTTTACTGTGTAATTTTTCACTATTTGCTCCTTATTTCATTTTACTGTCCCAACTCTAAAAAGAGTATAGTGCCCTTTCGTTATTTTTATGAAGACCCCTGATTTCTTTTAACGAACCAAGAAAAAAATTGTGCCCATAATGCCAAAATGATAAACAAAACACATGTCCACACATACATAAAATGCTGCTCTCAAGGCGAAAACATAAGCTGTTTGTTTTTCAAATGTCTATTCTCTTGGTTCAGAATTTATATTCTCTTTATTCAAATTAAATAATATTTAGACTTAAACATATCAAATTTTTGGCCTTATCATAAAACAGTTTTCCGAAACAACATACAAGCGGTTTCACAGAAATTGTTCTCTTTTGACTCTTTTGCTGTGTTATATTGATATCTTTCGTCAACTCTCCCGGTTTCCATCTCTATTTCTCTCTATACTCTCTCTGTCGCTTTGAATAAAATATCACAACATATGTATGTTTAGTCGAAATTTGTAAATTTATATATGTTTGCATTCACACATATGATTTTTATGAAACATTCATGCCCCAAACATAATATATTCTAACATATTAACATAGATGTCCCAAACATTTAGTGTTAGTTTAGGAACATTACATGTTTGCACTTAAATATATTGTGTTTCAAAATTGTGCCCGAAACACATTTTGTTTATATCGGAACATATGAAAAACATATTTTTCTAACAGTGTACAAAAGAGATTTATGATTTATCAGGCGATACATATGTATTCGAGTTATAGGACAATTAGAGTAATATTTACAATTTTTGCTACTCAGCAGTGGCGATTTTACAAGGATATTGGTTAGATCTCGCCAAGATATGTGGTCAAGTGTGGAAATTCTGGCATTACAGTGTGTAAGATATGACTAAGATATGGGGAAATCATCACAGAATTTTATGTAAAGTGTCCGAATTTTGGCCATATTTGTATTCTCTGTGGAAACTATCCAGTCAATTGGAGGAAAATCCCATTGAAAATGGGTCTAAAATATAAAACAGTCTACCATATTTCCCCAACTCTGGTGTACGTATATATGGGAGCTATATATAATCTGAATCGATTTTGACTAAATTTGACATGCATAGTTAGAATAATAATGCTGCAATCTCTGCAAAATTTCACGTAAATGGGAGTATAACTTTGGCCGACGTAGTCATATGAGTGTAGATCGGACGAAAAATATATATGATATATAAATCTGAACCGATTTCAACCAAATTTGGCACACTTGCCGATACTATTAAACGTACTCCATGTGCAAAATTTGATGCACGTCAGGGCAAAACTCTGGCTTTTGAGGCCATATAAGTGCAAATCGGACGAAAGATATATATGTGAGCTATATCTAAATATGAACTGATTTCAATCAAATTTATCAAGCATTGGTAGAATGTCAATTCTACTCTCTGCACTCAAAAAAAAGTGAACTCTCTATTTCACTAAAGCCAATTTAACTTTATTTTAGTTCTTGGAATTATTATGTTTGGAGAAAGTTTCCTTTACTCTAATAATTTTTTGTGTACGTTAGTTAAATTAACTAAAACCGAGGAAAAAAATATACTCGAATGAAGCATAAAGATTAACTAAATTCGTGTCTTCCACAAAATAGTTCAGAATTTCTTTAAATTGGTAAATTTGACTAAAAATGCGTCCATCATGAACTTCGTATGCCACTAAAGACATTCTTGCAATTTGTAACTCCAAGTTTTTCCTTGAAACTACAAAATTTTCTTTAAGAAGTGAAAAAACTTAGTTATGTCTAATAAATTTTCTTGAATTTGTCGAAAAATATTTACTTATTTTTATGACATCGGCGTGATGCCAACGTTTGTAATACTGTTTAGTTAAAATTTTCTATAAATATTAAAAATTTTCTAAAATTAACCGAAAGTTTTCTCCCTGGTGGGTTCACTGTTTTTTCAGTGTGTGCAAAATTTAACGAAAATCAGTAGTAAACTTTGGCCTCTGTTGCCATATGAGCCTAAATCGGACGAAAGATATATATGGGAGCTATATCTAAATCTGAGCCGATTTGGCGATATTTTGCAAGTTTTTCGAGACTCATAAAATATTCGGATGTACGGAACTGTAAGAAAATCGGTTGATAAACACGCCAATTATGACCAGATCGGGGATAAATATATATGACAGCTATATCTAAATCTGAACCGATTTTTTCCCAAATCAATAGGGACTGTCTTTGTTCCAAAAAACGACTCCATGCCAAATTTCAGAACGATCGGTCTTAAATTGCGACCTGTACTTTGCGCACAAAAATACATGAACAGACAGATAGACGGACGGACATACAGACAGACGGACATCGCTAAATCGACTCAGAATTTAATTCTAAGACGATCGGTATACTAAACGATGGGTCTCAGGCTTTTCCTTCTTGGCGTTACATACAAATGCACAAACTTATTATACCCTGTACCACAGTAGTGGTGAAGGGTATAATTATAAAAACTTATAAAGATTATTTATTTGACAAAATATCACAGATTAACATCCAAAACATTGAATTAAAGAAGTTTTTTTTTTTTAAATTATTATTTATTAATGCTATTTATCTTCTCTAGATATTTACATAAGGCATTATTCTAAATAATTAATGGCATTTACCCATTGGCAAATCCATATTTAAACAAATCCCATTGGCAAATTCATATTGTAAACTTAGTGGAGTTTATGTAATATTGATAATTATATTAAATCTTGCGGTGCTCTGCGTTTGAGTCTTCTAAAGGTTTCAGAGTTGGTCATTAGAATTGACGCTAATGGATTTGGATGGGCTTCAATTCTGGATTTGTATGCTGTTATTTGAGCCGTAATCTCCTCTTTTATTGTTGGAATATTTAGATCCTTGTGTAGTCGTTGGTTAGTTATATAGGTTGGAGCAGTGGCGATTTGTCACAATGTTTTTGATTGAAATTGTTGCAAAATTATAAAATATTTGTGTTTGATGCAGTCCCCACATAACTGAATTCCATACGGCTTTATAATACATTTGTAGATTAGAAGCTTATTCTCTAGAGAAAGTTTCGAGTGGCGGCCAATTAGAAATTTCATTCTGTTTGACTGGATGCTTAGTGCTTTTCTTTTAGTCTCAATATGTTTTTTCCAAGTCAACTTTCTGTCAAGATAAATTCCTAGATACTTTGCTTCATTTTGCTGAGGAATTTGGATTTGATTCATGTACACCGGCGGACATGTACCTTTCTTGAGACTGAAAGTCACTTGAATTGATTTTGTTTCGTTAGATCTTATACGCCATTTCAAAAGCCATGATGATGACAAGCCCATGTTAAATGCATCGCTTCTGCGTCAATTTTGCACCACTTCCGGATCCAAAAAGAACATTTTCATTACTTTTTTGGCGACGCCTTTTTTGCTGGGTAATTATTTCCGATTTGAAATGTTTTTTATTAAACAAAAGGATGATCATTTTGCTTGTGCCATTAAAATTCACATTTTGTTGAGTTTAGATTATTCAAAACGAATAAGCAAAAAAACGAAAAAACTTCTTCAAGTGGCAATTACTAAGGTCTATTGAAAACATGTTGACATTATTTGATTTCAAGCAAGTCTTTTTTTTTTTTTAATGGTGGATCGAGTTTTGTTGAACACCCATCAAGACTCTGTGGATGGAATGTAAAAAAACGTAGGGCTCAAGATTTTTCACCGACATAATTGCACAATTTATCACAATAAACTGAATAGTATATGTGAGCCTGAAATAAATCGTTCGAAATTTGGGCTTTTAATTGGTTGGAAAAACAACTATTTGCTACAAAATAAGAAGCGAGGCAGTTCATTGAATGCAAAGTCGCCAACTGCAGGAACAAAAAAAAAACAGTTTTAAAAGAATAAATCTTTAGACATTATAATAAATCAGAACTGTTCGTTTATGGTTTATTTTTACCTACACGCAAAGAAGAAAACGTTTGGAAAACGTGTACCGAAAACGTTTTTCTTTTGTTTAGAGTTTTTTGAATTGCTTCGAACATTTTAAACTTTTATTGCCAAAAAATTTGTTTGTTACAAAATTTTTATTTTTTCAATAAAAAAAAGTTATTTTTGAAACAACAACACAGTACATTTCGTTTATATCAAACACTGTTCTTTTATGAATTTAGGTCTTAAATAGACACATCTTACAGTTCAAAATTTAAAATAGTACAATGTAATGTTGAACATTCTTTCGGAATCTTCCGAACATATCTGGAATATATGTAAAACAAAAAAACCAAAAAAACAAAAAATAAATAAAAAAAACTTTGGTCGAAGCAGGGATCGAACCCACGACCCTTGGCATGCAAGTCTGACGTAGCAACCACTGCTCCACGGTGCCAAACTAAATGTTTGTTTCTGTTAAATAAACTTTGTGGGCGCCGCAAGCTATGCTATATAAATATAACTTATATGGATAATTATCTATTGATGACCATAACAGGTACATAGCTCAGTGGTTAGTGTGTTGGCTTACAAAGTGCATGGTCCGCGGTTCGATTCTCCGCCCAGGCGAAAGGTAAAAAAAAATTAAAAACTTATAAAATCGTATAATTTATTCTACATTGTTGGTATTACAGAAAAAGACGTTAAGAACCAAAAAACCTCGTGGATGTGAGAACGATATGAGGGAAAATGCAATTAGCAAGAAAACAATGTTTTTTTTTTTTTGAGTTAGCCTTTATGAAATTGTTTTTACATCTTGGAAGAGAATAAACGTTTATCACAAAAAGTATATACTTTTCTTCCAAATACGCTTCCTTACAGCGAAAAGCAAATGAGAAATCAACTTTGTTTGTCTAAAATTTCGTTTGGGAGGAAAGAGTTATTTTTTTGTGTGTACATTAATAAATACCATCGCCGGCATTTTTTAGTGATCCGGGCTTCTTCGATAGTATCGATATCGGAAAATAAATATCGATAGTACCTTAAAAATAAAACTATCGATACTATCGATAGTGCTGTCGATAGTTTTGCAGCTCTAGTTAGTGAGCGATGTGGTATAGGGTACACCACCCAACTTAAGCTATTTCTTATTTGGCTGTGATGATGGTATATTTACTTTTGGGGTTCCACTAAGTCAAGGCTTATTTCAAGGAAATCAAATATACAGATCGGTGTTGACAGTTAAGATTTTGTTTTTATATATTAAAAGGCATGTTTTCTCCACCACCTACGTGGCAATTTTCAATCAAATGTATCGAAAATTATTTCTTATACAATGAAATATTCTTGTTGGGTCACAAGTTTTGAATATTCAAAAAATACTTGGAGGCCTGTAGGTATTGCGTTCATTTGATTTTTTTATTATTTTTGCTCTTGTTCATTTTCGAACAAATGCATTCGAAAGACAGGCAGTTGAATATTAACTTGGCTTTTCTCTGATCTTACTAGGGCTAAGCCTTCATCTTCAAACATGTCCAATGGCTATCACCAACTCTAACAATGACGATTGTCATTGAAATCCCTAAATTATTGCAATCGCCGTTTATTAATGTCAACAAACAAAATGCAGGAGTGAACCTTTAAGAAGCCGAATGAATGCGATGAGATGCGTCCAGAAGGTGCACACAGATTGTGTGGGGACGATGGATGGAAGCTTTGTGCCTAAAGGCAAAAGATGAAAAGCTCCATCGTCCAGCCATATTTTGTAATAAGAATGTTTGTTACAGATCCAGATAAATGAATTATGTTCCATAACAAATCGCTATAAACTGAAGTCACCTAAAATGGCCGGTCAACCACAAAGCCATAATACATGGTCGACTCAGTGCAGCATGGAATACTACAATGCAAATGTTCGTTTACTGGTTGGATGGATGAAAGTCTTAAATATTACTTAAGAACATGTGTCAAAATCTCTTGGCCCAAGTGCTCCTTCATATGCGATTCGCACTTTTCCAAAACTGCTGCAATGTTGCCATTCGGGGACAATTTAAACGGAAAGCTATCCAATGCTTTTGCGATAATAATCATTAACACATTTGCCACATAAGTGGTGAACAGTGGATCAATATGGAAATCCGATGATTGAATTTTTTGTTATTGAATATGTCAGTTTTGAAAACATTCGTCGCATATTTGGTATAAAAAATACCTCCAAATATATGTTACACTGAAAAAAAAAACAGTGAACCCACCAGGAAGAAAACTTTCGGTTAATTTTAGAAAATTTTGAATATTTGTAGAAAATTTTAACCAAACGTTGGCATCACGCCGATGTCATAAAAATAAGTAAATATTTTTCGACAAATACAAGAAAATTTATTAGACATAACTAAATTTTTTCACTTGTTAAAGAAAATTTTGTAATTTGAAGAAAAAACTTGGAGTTCAAAATTGCAAGAATGTCTTTAGTGACATACGAAGTTCACGATGAACGCATTTTTGGTAAAATTTACACTTTTTTTAGTGTACTTTCAGAATTATACAAAAACAAATTGTTTGTACTTAAAAAATATATTATGTTTCATCCTAAGCCTATCTGTTGTTCAACATTTCATGTGCCACCAGCATACCGAAATGAATGGAAATGAATGGTGCTCAAGTAGAGCACCATTTGCTTCTCTGACCAGCGTTGCCACTACGAAATTTTATTTTGAAGCAAAATTTTTCCAAAATAGGACCTCCAGCGGACCAAATTTCCAATTTCGAGGAAAAATGCTTTAAAAAATATTTTATTGTTGTACATAGTGCTTTTATTAAAAAAGGACTGATATGTTTTAGCGGTTGACATCAAAACGTCGACTTTTCAACTTTATTTTTTAAATTTAAAAAAACCGACTTTTTGAAAATGTAGAATTTTAGTTGACATCAACGCGAAATTTTCATTTGATTTTCTGTGATTGAAATGGTATCTAATACCACACTGAGCATTTACAGCTCCAAAGATTTTGTCTTTACGTTAATGATTTTGGTATTGATTCCGAGCCAAAGAAGCAGAGAATTGAAGTGAGTACATATTTGAGTCACAATTCTCTTTTACTACGAGTGAAAATTATTTTATTTTATTCGAGTAAAAAACGACTTTAAAATAACGTGTTAAAAAATAAACAAGTATATACGGCCGTAAGTTCGGCCAGGCCGAATCTTATGTACCCTCCACCATGGATTGCGTAGGAACTTCTACTAAAGGCTGTCATCCACAATCGAATTACTTGGGTTGCGATAACACTTGCCGATGGCAAGGTATCGTAAAACTTTTTAACACTGTCTTCTAAATTGTAAGTTAGCCCATACGGGGTATATATTAAACAAAAAAAGGCCGATTAAATACGTATATAATCTAGTTTGACAAAATTTTCTATAGAAATAAAATTTTAACAAAATTTTCTATAGAAATGAAACCTTGACAAAAATTTCTACAGAAATAAAAATTTGACAAAATTTTCTATAGAAATAAAAACTTGACAAAATTTTCTATAGAAATAAAATGTTGACAAAATTTTCTATGGAAGTAAAATGTTGACAAAATTTTCTATAGCAATACAATTTTGACAAAAATTTCTATAGAAATAAAATGTTGACAAAATTTTGTATAGAAATAAAATTTTGACAAAATTTTGTATAGAAATAAAATGTTGACAAAATTTTCTACAGAAATAATTTTTTTACAAAATTTTCTATGGAAATAAAATTTTGACAAACATTTGTATAGAAATAAACTTTTGACAAAACTTTCTATAGAAATGAAATTTTGACAAAACTTTCTATAGTAATAAAATTTGACAAAATTTTCTATGGAAATAAAGTTTTGGTAGATTACAACATTTTCTATAGAAATAAAATTTTGACAAAATTTTCTATGGAAATAAAATTTTGACAAACATTTGTATAGAAATAAACTTTTGACAAAACTTTCTATAGAAATGAAATTTTGACAAAACTTTCTATAGTAATAAAATTTGACAAAATTTTCTATGGAAATAAAGTTTTGGTAGATTATTTTTGGCGATATGGACCAATTTTTGTGTAATAAGTCATCGGCTATATATAACTAAAGACCGATATGGACCAATTTTTACATGGCTGTTAGAGGCCATATATTGACAAAATGTACCAAATTTCAACCGTATCGGATGACTTTTGCTCCTCCAAGAGGTTCCGGACGTCAAATCTGGGGACGGTTTATATGGGAACTATATATAATTATGGACCGATATGGACCAATTTTTGCATGGTTGTTAGAGACCATATACTAACACCATGTACCAAATTTCAACTGGATCGGATGAATTTTGCTCTTCCAAGAGGCTCCGGAGGTCAAATCTGGGGATCGGTTTATATGGGGGATGTATATAATTATGGACCGATATGGACCAATTTTTGCATGGTTATTAGAGGCCGTAAACTAACATCAGGTACCAAATTTCAACCGGATCGGATGAATTTTGTCCCACCAAGAGGCTCCGGAGGTCAAATCTGGGGATCGGTTTATATGGGGGCTATATCTAATTATGGACCGATATGGACCAATTTTTGCATGGTTGTTAAAAACCGTATACTAAGACCATGTACTAAATTTCAACGGGATCGGATGAATTTTGCTCCTCCAAGAGGCTCCGGTGGTCAAATCTGGGGATCGGTTTATATGGGAGCTATATATAATTATGGACCGATATGGACCAATTTTTGCATGGTAGTTAGAGGCCGTATACTAACATCAGGTACCAAATTTCAACCGGATCGGATGAATTTTGCCCCTCCAAAAGTCTCCGGAGGTCAAATCTGGGGATCGGTTTATATGGGGGCTATATATAATTATGGACCGATATGGACCAATTTTTGAATGGTTGTTAGAGACCATATACTTACATCAGGTACCAAATTTCAATCGGATCGGATGAATTTTGCCCCTCCAAGAGGCTCCGGAGGTCAAATCTGGGGATCGGTTTATATGGGGGCTATATATAATTATGGACCGATATGGACCAATTTTTGCATGGTTGTTAGAGACCGTATACTAAGACCACGTACCAAATTTCAACCGGATCGGATGAATTTTGCAGCTCCGGGAGGCTCCCCAAGCCAAATTTGGGGATCGGTTTATATGGGGGCTATACGTAAACGTGGTCCGATATGGCCCATTTTCAATACCATCCGACCTACATCAATAACAACTACTTGTGCCAAGTTTCAAGTCGATAGCTTGTTTCGTTCGGAAGTTAGCGTGATTTCCACAGACGGACGGACAGCCGGACAGACGGACAGACGGACGGACGGACGGACGGACGGACGGACGGACATGCTTAGATCGACTCAGAATTTCACCACGACCCAGAATATATATACTTTATGGGGTCTTAGAGCAATATTTCGATGTGTTACAAACGGAATGACAAAGTTAATATACCCCCATCCTATGGTGGAGGGTATAAAAAGACCTCCAATTTTTAAACGCTTTTAGTTTTACAGTCAAGATGCAAAACATCAACAATATTAAGGACGATTTCATTAATTTTTAAGATTTTTTTCAGAAATATTAAAGCCATTTTGACTTTAGTAAAACGAAATTTTCTTTCATGTTAGAATACCCAATTTTATGTCGAATCATTTAAATATAAGGACAAACCGACTTCATTGAAAAGTTTATCGGCTTTTGGATAAGGAAAAAAACTTTACATTAGAGAATTGCGTCTTCTATGATAAGCAAAATTTGCATTCGTATTTTAAAGACATAAACGACAATATTTCTTTCAGTGTATGCAACACATGGGATTCCCATCAAAGGTGCATGAATTTATACTTTGTTACTGATTTATTTTTTATTTTAGCGGCTAAACTCGAACTTAGTAATCCCCGCATCTCACGTTTCTAAACATGTTTATCAAAACTTGATGTTCCAAACATAATCCCCCTTTTCTGGTTTACGAATTCGCAATATATGTTCTAACGTATTAGGTTAGGTTAGATCCGGAAAAAGAACACTTTCACTACTTTTTTGTCGACGCTTTTTTTACTGGGATATAAATTCATTTTTTTTTTTGGCTCTTAAAATCATGTTTATTGTAGATTTTTTTAGTATGTACGAATTCAAAATAGTGATAATAGAAAATGGCTAAAAATGACTTAGACCCCTTTAGACCGAACAAAGCTTTTTGGAAATTTTTAAAACTTTAGTCACAGGCTACCTAACTAACCATAACTTTTGATAGAAGTTTCCAATAAATTCGAACTTTTGACAGGATGGAATTCACATCAATCCGAATAAAACGAACTCCAACGAACTCCATCAAGAAATGCTAAATCGACTTAGCGTACTCTGGAATGAGGATATCGATATGTCCCAAACATGTTACACTAGGTTATGAACATTATATACTTACACTTAAAAATAATGTGCTAAATAAAACTTTCAGTTCCAAATACATAACTTAATTAAAAAAACCAGTAAGGAAAGTCTAAAGTCGGGCGGGACCGACTATATTATACCCTGCACCACTTTGTAGATCTAAATTTTCGATAACATATCACATCCGTCAAATGTGTTGGGGGCTATATATAAAGGTTTGTCCCAAATACATACATTTAAATATCACTCGATCTGGACAGAATTTGATAGACTTCTACAAATCTATAGACTCAAAATTTAAGTCGGCTAATGCACTAAATAGAGTGGAACACAATTTTAGTAAAAAAATATGGGAAACATTTAAATCTGAAGCAATTTTAAGGAAACTTCGCAAAAGTTTATTTATGATTTATCGCTCGATATATATGTATTAGAAGTTTAGGAAAATTAGAGTCATTTTTACAACTTTTGGACTAAGCAGTGGCGATTTTACAAGGAAAATGTTGGTATTTTGACCATTTTTGTCGATATCAGAAAAAACATATATATGGGAGCTATATCTAAATCTGAACCGATTTCAACCAAATTTGGCACGCATAGTTACAATGCTAATTCTACTACCTGTACAAAATTTCAACTAAATCGGAGTTTAAAATTGGCCTCTGTGGTCATATGAGTGTAAATCGGGCGAAAGCTATATATGGGAGATATATCCAAATCTGAACCAATTTCAACCAAATTTGGCAAGCATAGTTATAATGCTAATTCTACTCCCTGTGCAAAATTTCAAATAAATCGGAGTTAAAAATTGGCCTCTGTGGTCATATGAGTGTAAATCGGGCGAAAGCTATATATGGGAGATATATCTAAATCTGAACCGATTTAAACCAATTTTGGCACGCATAGTTACAATGGTAATTCTACTCTCTGTGCAAAATTTCAACTAAATCGGAGTTAAAAATTGGCCTCTGTAGTCATATGAGTGTAAATCGGGCGAAAGCTATATATGGGAGATATATCCAAATCTGAACCGATTTCAACCAAATTTGACACGCATAGTTACAATGCTAATTCTACTCCCTATGCAAAATTTCAACTAAATCGGAGCAAAAAATTGGCCTCTGTGGGCAAATGAGTGTAAATCGGGCGAAAGCCATATATGGGAGCTATATCTAAATGTGAACCGATTTGGCTGATATTTTGCAAGTTTTTCGAGACCCATAAAATATTCGGATGTACGGAATTTGAGGAATATCGGTTGATATACATGCCAATTATCACCAGATCGGTGAAAAATATATATGGCAGCTATATCTAAATCTGAACCGATTTTTTCCAAAATCAATAGGGATCGTCTTTGAGCCGAAACAGGGCCCTATACCAAATTTTAGGACAATCGGACTAAAACTGCGAGCTGTACTTTGCACACAAAAATACATCAACAGACAGACAGACGGACAGACAGACAGACAGACAGACAGACAGACGGACATCGCTAAATCGACTCAGAATTTAATTCTAAGCCGATCCGTATACTAAAAGGTTGGTCTATGATTACTCCTTCTTGGCGTTACATACAAATGCACAAACTTATTATACCCTGTACCACAGTAGTGGTGAAGGGTATAATAATGGAAAGTCACCATCCTCTCCCCGACTTTTTAAGGCGAATTATTTTACTCCTGCACATTCACCGTATTTCTGTAAAATAAACGAAAAACAAGTTGCCCGATGTGTTTGAAACGAAGAGGACACATGTGTGGGAACCATGGAGTGAAAAAGGAGTACCTCAGTTTTTGTGTTAGACTTCTCCTAAACCCTACTCTTTAAAAGAGTTCAAATCTTTTTGATTGCTTGACTACAAATATTCTTCGGAAGGCGCAGCGAAGCGAGCCGGGTTTGGATAGTTTATATATCAAAAAGTAAATTTGTTGAGTGCAATATATAAAGGATTAAGTTCCCATATACACATATTTAAATCTGACCCGATCTTATAATAATTTTTAGCCTTCCACAAAATCTGTAAACTAAAAATTTAAGTTAGCTAATGACACAATGTTAGTAAAAAAATTTGGGAAATATTTAAATCTAAAGCCATTTTATGCAATTTTGCAAAAGCGCATTTATGATTTATTGGGATATACATATACGTTGGAGATGTAGATAAATTTGAAGCATTTTTTTTTACAAATTTTCCGATTTGGTATTTTGCCCAAATCGGATGAAACATATTTATGGGAGCCATATCTAAATCTGAACCAGGTATGATAAATGATGTTGACGAAAAAGTACTACAAATGTACTTTTCTAAGACAAAAGGTGGTAAAATTATATAATATCAAAATTAGACTACAGTAAAAGAAAAAGACAAATTTTATACATTTACCATATTTATTAAAACATAAAAGCGCAGATAAACTTTTGAGCAATGGTGGTCATATGAGTCTAAATCGAGCCAACGATATATACGGGAGCTATATCTAAATTTGGAACGATTTCTACCAAATTTGGCACGCTTTACAATATCAATTGTACTCCTTGTGCAAAATGTAAAGCAAATCTGGGTAAAATTCTTGCTTCTGGGGCCATGTATACACCCTCAAAAAAATCGCTTCTGTAACATATACTCCCAAACACATTTTGCTTCAAGCATATAAATTTTTGGGTATTGCCCAAACATTTATATATTTGATTTCTTCCAATATATAATATGTTTGAAAGCATATTGGTCTAAACAATATAATATGTTTGGGTAGTCGAAGTTCCAAACATTATGTATTTTTCCATCCAAACTCAATAATGTTGTCTTCCAAATAACTATATGTTATTATGTGAACATATAATATGTTTGGAAACATTTTGAACCCAAAAATATTATATGCTTAGAAGAATTTTCTCCCAAAGAATATTGTGCTCAAATTTTTTTCTGCCTAGTTGTATATTCCCTCACATTTTTCTCACTTCCATGAGTTTTTTAGTTCTTAGCACCTTTTTCTGTAATACAAACATTGTAGAAGAAATTATTAAATTTTATAATTTTTTTAAATTTTACTTTTTGCCGGACGGGGATTCGAACAGCGGAGCACACAGTTTATAAGCCAGCACACTAACCACTGGGCTACGTAGCTGTTATGGTCATCAAGAGATAATTATCGTTATAAGTCATATTTATATAGCATAGCTTGCGGCGCCCACGAGCCGATGCAAACATAACATTGTTTAACAACATAACATTGTTAAACATACATTTGTTGGCGACGTGGAGCAGTGGTTGGTAGTCCACCTGGCATGTCAAGGGTCCTGGGTTCGATCCCTTCTTCGACCGACACAATTTTTTTTTTATTTTTTTTTTTTACATATATTTTTTTACGTATATTCCAAATACGTTCTGAATATCCCGAAAAGGTGTTCAACATTACATACTACTATATTAAATTTTTACTACGGAACTGTAAAGTGTGTCTTATAAAAGACTTAAATTCAGAAAAGAACAGTGCTTGATATAAACGAAATGGACTGATTTCAAATCATAAATTTTTTTTTATTGCAAAAATAAAAAATTTGTACACAAGTTTGAAATTTTCGAAGAAATTCAAAAAACTCTTACAAAGGAAGAATGTGAAGTCGAGTAATATATAAATATTTTTCCATCGAATCCTAAAGTTAACGATAACCATTCAAAAGCACATTATATTTAAATTCGAAACAATAATTTTACAACCAAGACATAAATTTATTTAGGTGTGAACAATTGTTTGCTTTCTTTAATAATTTATTCTAAAGAAAATAAACTTATTCAATTGTTGCTTTGGATCATTTCCCACCAAGTTATAATACAATTTTCCTAAAAAAGTTATAATGTTATTCTGGTTTACCACTCTAAAAAGAGTACACTGAAAAAAATATTTCATGTCCTTAAAATAAGAATACAAGTTTTGCTTAGCTTAGACGACGCATTTCTCTAATATAAAGTTTTTTTCATGCTCAAAAGTCGATAAACTTTTCAATGAAGTCGTGTTGTCCTTATAATTAAATGATTTGACTTGAAAATGGGTATCATAACATGAAAGAAAAAATTTGAACTAAGGTCAACTTCACTTTAATAATTCAGAAAAAATCTTTAAAACTAATGAAATTGTCTTTAAATTTGTTGCATTTTTTAATCTTGACTACAAAGCAAAAATCGTTAAAAAAATAGGACATGTTTTTCGACACTTTATTTTAAAGTAGTTTTTACTTGAAACATAGCACAATTTCTACTGTCTTGTTTTTAACGGACTTTTTATAGCATATGAAAAAAGCTGAAAAAGCGAAAAAATAAAATTTGCTTCATAGAGTCAAATACACAAAAAGAGAATTGTGTCTTAAAAGTATCCTTACTTGAATTCTCGGCTTCATTGGCTCGGAATCAATACCAAAATTTTAAAATAGAGACACAATCTTTGGAAACGGGCATGCTATTTTTCAGTGTAGAGTGCCCTTTCGTTAGTTTTTATGAAGATCCCTTTAATTACCTTTGTTTGAATATTTTGACTTACTCGTCCTACACTCAAAAAAAGTGAACTCTCTATTTCACTAAAGCCAATTTAACTTTATTTTAGTTCATAGAAATATTATGTTTGGAGAAAGTTTTCTTTACTCTAATACTTTTTTGTGTACGTTAGTTAAATTAACTAAACCCGAGGAAAAAAATATACTCAAATGAAGCATAAAGATTAACTAAATTCGTGTCTTCCACAAAATAGTTCAGAATTTCTTTAAATTTGTAAATTTTACCAAAAATGCGTCCATCGTGAACTTCGTATGTCACTAAAGACATTCTTGCAATTTTGAACTCCAAGTTTTTTCTTCAAATTACAAAATTTTCTTTACCAAGTGAAAAAACTTAGTTATGTCTAATAAATTTTCTTGTATTTGTCGAAAAATATTTACTTAATTTTATGACATCGGTGTGATGCCAACCTTTGTAATACTGTTTAGTTAAAATTTTCTACAAATATTCAAAATTTTCTAAAATTAACCGAAAGTTTTCTTCCTGGTGGGTTCACTGTTTTTTCAGTGTACGTTCCGATTTGTTTTGACGAAACAAAAAAAGTGCCCGTAATGCGAAAATGATAAACAAAACTCATGCTTTTTTTTAAATGTCTTTTCTCTTGGTTCCGAATGAATTTTCTCTCCGAATACTCATTTTAATCTTTTTACTTAAGCATATACAATTTGTGGCGGTCTTATATAACAACATATATATGTTTACTCCAAATTTGTAAATTTATACTTGTTTATATTCACACATACTATTTTTCCCAATCTTTAATGGAATTTTCTTTGTGTATACATATATATTTTTAAGGCGCCAATTGGTTACTTTCATTATTTTACTTCCAGCATACACTTTATGTCTCTCTTTCTAAACACATATATGTTTATAGCCTATTTCCAAATTAATATATGTTTGCATCCAAGCATATTATATTTACAAACATTTTATGTCCCAAACATATTATGTTCTAACATATTAACATATATGCCCCAAACATAGTATGCTAGTTTATGAACATTATATGCTTGCACTTAAAAATATTGTGTTTAAAAATTTGAGTTCCAAACATATGATTTTTACACCCAAACATATGAAAAACAGTCTTTTTCGTCCGTGTATCCGCTGAAAGATATATATGCAAACTATGTCTAAACCTGAAGTGATTTCTTCCAAAATTAATCGGGTTGTACTCCGACCCAAAACACAAAATTATGCCAAATTTGAAGTCCATTATTTTACTTTCAGCACACTCTCTCCGTCTCTCTTTCTAAACACATATATGGTTATAGGAAATTTGTAAATTAATATATGTTTGCATCCACACATATTATATTTAAAAAATGTTATGTCCCAAACGTAATATGTTCTATCATATTAGCATATATATCGCAAACATGTTATCCTAGTTTATGAACATTAGATGCTTGCACCTAAAAATAATGTGCTAAAAATGTGAGTTCCCAACATATAATTTTTACACCGAAACATACAGTCTTTTTCGTCCATGTGTACGCTATAAATATTAACCACGATCAAATATAAATAATCCCTTTGCCCGGACCACTGGACCTACTTCAAAGTTTTACATTTTCATACCATTGTTGACCACCATGGCAACACTATGCGAATGGAATACCCTAATGTCGGATAGCGGCGGCAATCTTGGCTTTGACACCAACAATATTTAGTCCAAAAACAGATTAATGTGAATTGAAAAGCAACCAAAGAACGGGACTAAACAAAAAATGGTACAATAGTTCCATCTAAAATACACAACTGCTACAGCATTATGAACGATTGCAACTGAACAGTGTCCACATAATTTTCAGCAATTCACACTTCTACCTTGGCATTAGGCTCCAAGAGTGCATCGCGAACATTCGGGGCACTGAAAGCTTAAGGTTAAGCAGCCAAACATTTTGATTTATCGAGCGAGTAATGTAATATGCTGTCAGTCTTTCAAACCCCCTCTCTGAATTGGATTACGCCACCTCGCCAACCGTGTCCAAGTAGGGATTGTATGTTTGTCCTGTGGACGAATTCTTTCGCATTATTTATTTACTCCTGTATATGTGGCAAGTATTTCGTTGTCTTTCTCCTCCGCTGATATGCGTGGCCTAGTGGCAATTCGATTTTGCTAAAGTGTTGCATCCTGCTGGGCAGTTTTCAAATGCGTGTTGTTGTAGGTGAACCATTGAACGTGGGGCTACTATAAATTGTGCTATTAAAAGAGATTTCGGATTTCAGGGAAGTGTGTATGCCTCACATCAGTTCATATATGTATGTGTGAAAGTAGTTCATGAATTGAACTTCAATTTACAATAAAATGGCAAACGGGGACGTAGTTTCCTGTCGATACAACCCAACTTCGATTAGCGCAATAAAAGGAAATTATTTTTCTTACAATCTTCACCCATATTCCCGAGTCCATTGTTGTTGAGAAAGGGGTGTGGACTGTGGAAGGATATACTTCTCCCATCCTAAGTCTCCTCAATGTCTTGGCGGGAGCAAAGAAATTGAAGCTTTTTGGTAGCAGCTAGCCATTGTTGCAACAAGTTCAGAAATCCTGAAAACAAGAAGAGAAAAATTATATTAGTAAAGAACTATAAAAGTACTGGGGTACTTGAAAAAAGGAAAAATTAAATTGAAATATGAAGAGAAGGCAAATCGGTGTATACTTACTCAGTTAGAGGTTTAGAGTTGACGCTGATTCAAGAGACAGTACAAAACGTTCCGTTTCGGTGTTCTTAGTGCGAGTTAATTCATAAAAATATTTAAATTTTCGGGTTGACTACACACAAACAAATTTACTGATCAATTAATTGATTGAAATGTCTTCAATCACGGAAATGATAGTATCAATCACAGTTTTAATTGAGCATAAAGAAATTTGATTTGAAAACATTAATTGATTTGATTTGAAAATTTCATTAAATTTTCTAATTGATTCAATTAAAAATTTAATTAAGAAACTCAATTGACTTTTTGAATTAAAAACGAACATATTTTCAATTACCTTCTTATCTGACTTCATGTTTTTAGTTTAATTAAAAAATTGATTGTTTTAAATAATTTACTTTTTATAATTTCACTTTTTTTACCTGACTTATTCTTCCGCGTTTGATTAAAAAGTTAATTGCATCAATTAATTATACCCTTCACCACTACTGTGGTACAGGGTATAATAAGTTTGTGCATTTGTATGTAACGCCAAGAAGGAAAAGTCTGAGACCCATCGTTTAGTATACCGATCGTCTTAGAATTAAATTCTGAGTCGATTTAGCGATGTCCGTCTGTCTGTCTGTCTGTTGATGTATTTTTGTGTGCAAAGTACAGCTCGCAGTTTTAGTCCGATTGTCCTAAAATTTGGTATAGGGTCCTGTTTCGGCTCAAAGACGATCCCTATTGATTTTGGAAAAAATCGGTTCAGATTTAGATATAGCTGCCATATATATTTTTCTTTCGATCTGGTCATAATTGGCGTGTATATCGACCGATCTTCCTCAAATTCCGTACATCCGAATATTTTAGAAGTCTCGAAAATCTTGCAAAATATCATCCAAATCGGTTCAGATTTAGATATAGCTCCCATATATATCTTTCGCCCGATTTACACTCATTTGCCCACAGAGGCCAATTTTGAAATTTTGCACAGGGAGTAGAATTAGCATTATAGCTATGCGTGTCAAATTTGGTGGAAATCGGTTCAGATTTAAATATAGCTCCCATATATAGCTTTCGCCCGATTTACACTCAAATGACCACAGGGGCCAATTTTTTGCTCCGATTTAGTTGAAATTTTGCACAGGGAGTAGAATTAGCATAGTAGCTACGTGTGCCAAATTTGGTTGAAATCGGTTCAGATTTAGATATAGCTCCCATAAATAGCTTTCGCTCGATTTACACTCATATGACCACAGATGCCAATCTTTTACTCCGATTTAATTGAAATTTTGCACAGGGAGTAGAATTAGCATTGTTGCTATGCGTGCCAAATTAGGTTGATATCGGTTCAGATTTAGATATAGCTCCCATATATGTGTTTTTCTGATTTGGACAAAAATTGTCAAAATACCAACATTTTCCTTGTAAAATCGCCACTGCTTAGTCCAAAAGTTGTAAAAATGACTCTAATTTTCCTAAACTTCTAATACATATATATCGAGCGATAAATCATAAATAAACTTTTGCGAAGTTTCCTTAAAATTGCTTCAGATTTAAATGTTTCCCATATTTTTTTACTAAAATTGTGTTCCACTCTATTTAGTGCATTAGCCGACTTAAATTTTGAGTCTATAGATTTGTAGAAGTCTATCAAATTCTGTCCAGATCGAGTGATATTTAAATGTATGTATTTGGGACAAACCTTTATATATAGCACCCAACACATTTGACGGATGTGATATGGTATCGAACATTTAGATCTACAAAGTGGTGCAGGGTATAATATAGTCGGCCCCGCCCGACTTTAGACTTTCCTTACTGGTTTTTTAATTACAAAATTTAAAATTTTCAATCATTGACATAATTAACTTAATGCTTCTATATTGAAAAGTTACTTGTATCAAATTTTTCATCTTCAATTCCTTTATTTTAATATTGTACACATTTTGGTCTAAAAATTTAATATAATCTTTTGAGATTAGGTCAATATTGTGCGTTTCACTTCATTGAGGAATACATATAGATTAACATTCGTGGATTTCCAGCTCAAATTGTATCTTCCCAAGAGATATACATCTAATTTCTAAACCACAGGACACATACACACGCTCAAACACGTTTACCATACATATGATGGTAGTTTATCCTAAAACAACAAATAATCATTCCTTGCATGTACTCGAATGTTATCAAAATCAGTTGAGTAAATAAATTCCTTTAAATAAAACGAAAGAGCAGCGAACGTGACGGTTTTATGAATCCATCGTAAATCGGTTGAAAGTTCTATCGAGTCCCATTTGAGCATCTTTTCCACACTCCCACTGCTAGACAGCTATTTGAATCAAGGAGCTATGCACGAACTCTGTATCGAGCGTTGATTTTCCCTCTGCTATGGAATCGAAAGCCGTGTATACGTGTAAATCTTGCAGACTATTCTGGGATGGTTTAGTTGTCATCTGAATAAGATTACACACTCAACTATCAACGACGATTTACTTTAGACATTAACATAAACATTTAAATTTAAAAAATGCCACAATTGTTGATCATCGTCTTATTTAAAATTTTGTAATTTAAAATTTGAAGAGCGTTTCACGAAAAAAATGTGCGAATTTCGTATTCTGTTTCTTTTTCCAGAATATCCTTGAAGGATTATTTAGGATTTAAACGAATGTGGTGATGGTTGTACGGAATATCATCAATTTGGAGAAACACAAAAAAAAAACAAGTATATACGGCCGTAAGTTCGGCCAGGCCGAAGCTTATGTACCCTCCATCATGGATTGCGTAGAAACTTCTTCTAAACACTGCCATCGACAATCGAATTACTTAAGTTGCGGTAACGCTTGCCGCAACTTAAACCTCCTAACACCATCTTCTAAATTGTATGACAAAATTTTCTATAGAAAGAAAATTTTGACAAAAATTTCTACAGAAATAAAATTTTAACAAAATTTTCTATAGAAATAAACTTTTGACAAAATTTTCTATAGAAATAAAATCTTGGTAGATTACTTTTGGCTCGAGTGGCAACCATGATTATGAACCGAATAAAATTTGAAATAAAGTTTTGACAAAATTTTCTGTAGAAATAAAATTTTGACAATGATGAAAATTTTATTATGAACCGAATAATATTTTAACAAAATTTTCTCTAGAAATAAAATTTTGACAAAATTTTCTATAGAAATAAAATTTTGACAAAATTTTCTATAGAAAAAAATTTTGGTAGATTATTTTTGGCTCTAGTGGCAACCATGATTATGGACCGATATGGACCAATTTTTGTGTGATTGGACCAATTTTGGTATGGTTGTTAGCGACCATATACTAACACCACGTTCCTAATTTGAACCGGATCGGATGAATTTTGCTCCTCCAAGAGGCTCCGGAGGTCAAATCTGGAGAACGTTTTATATGGGGGCTATATATAATTATGGACCGATATGGACCAATTCTGGAACGGTAGTTAAAGATCATATACTAACACCATGTTCCAAATTACAACCGGATCGGATGAAATATGCTTATCTTAGAGGCTCCAGAACCCAAATCTAGGGATCGGTTTATATGGGCGTTATATATAATTATGGACCGATGTGGACCAATTTTTGCACGGTTGGTAGAGACAATATACCAACACCATGTACCAAATTTCAGCCGGATCGGATGAAATATGCTTCTCTTAGAGGCTCCACAAGCCAAATCTGGGGATCGGTTTATATGGGGACTATATATAATTATAGACCGATATGGACCAATTTTTGCATGGTTGTTAGAGACCATATACTAACAGCATGTACCAAATTTCAGCCGAATCGGATGAAATTTGCTTCTCTTAGAGCAATCGCAAGCCAAATTTGGGGGTCCGTTTATATGGGGGCTATACGTAAAAGTGGACCGATATGGACTAATTTTTGCATGGTTGTTAGAGACCCTATACCAACACCATATACCAAATTTCAGCCGGATCGGATGAAATATGCTTCTGTTAGAGGCTCTACAAGCCAAATCTGAGGGTCCCTTTATATGGGGGCTATACGTAAAAGTGGACCGATATGGTCCATTTTCAATACCATCCGACCTACATCAATAACAACTACTTGTGCCAAGTTTCAAGTCGATAGCTTGTTTCGTTCGGAAGTTAGCGTGATTTCAACAGACGGACGGACGGACGGACGGACGGACGGACGGACGGACATGCTTAGATCGACTCAGAATTTCAACACGACCCAGAATATATATACTTTATGGGGTCTTAGAGCAATATTTCGATGTGTTACAAACGGAATGACAAAGTTAATATACCCCCATCCTATGATGGAGGGTATAAAAAAAAACAAAAAACAAGTAAGGAAAATCTAACGTCGGGCGGGCCGACTATATTATGCCAGCAACAAAATTGGAAGTTCTTCTAAATGCACAACTTTAAAAGCACTTCCAAAAATGTCATCCCAAAAATGTTCATTATTTTAACTGCAGAGGAAGTTCAATTGAGTCAATTTTTTATAAATCGTTTTTTTTCATACTTTTAATAGGAAATTTAAAATTTTTTTGTTTCAAATGTGGTAACAACAGAATAAGAATTAATAAAATGGTACAATTGCTAAATACTTTATAGAAAAATTGCAATTTTTTGAAAATATTGATGTTAAACATTCAAGACACGCGTTATATTCTTCGTTCGTTCTATGACAAGCCCATGGTAAATTCATCGCTTCTGCGCCAAATTTGCACCACTTCCGGATCCAAAAAGAATATTTTAACTGTTTTTTTTTGGCAACGCTTTGTTTGCTGGGATGCCCTGCACCATTTTGTAGGTCTACATTTTTCATGACATCTCAAATCCTTCAAATTTGTTGGGTATTATATATAAATGCTTATATTCCCATACACATCTGAACCCTTTTTTAACCAAAAATAGACGTTTAGATACATTTGAGGCATGCTTAACTTAATCTTAACAAATTATGTGGAAAGTATATAATTTTGGGATATGACCATAAGCGTAGGAAGGCCTCTGGGGAGGGGGCTTAGAACCCCCCAGAAAAATTTTAGCCCCCCCCAGAATTTGAAAACCTATTTACGACTTTGCATTATGGAAGCAATTGTCGATGGAAATATATTTTTATTTCCTAATATTGGCTTCTAAATTGTATGTTAGTTTCTTTATTATAAGATGAATTAAAATAGTTTGTGAAATTTGCCCGAATAATTTTTTTTTTTTTATGTTTTTTGATTTTTAATGCATTATAACGTTTAGCTGAGTACTATGTTATGTTCAGTTTTCAAGCTGAAAACCAGATGGTTTTCATGATTACTTTTTTAATTAATTAATATAGAAATATAAAATTATTTGCAATCAATTCCTTGGATCTTTACCTTCCATTATTTGGTAAGATTTCTCAAAATATAATCGTCTTCATACATATTTTTGTACTTTTAGTTTAGTGTTTTGGTGAAAAACCGAACTTAGTACTCACTTTTTGTCTGAAACTTTTGACCTTGAATATTTTCAAAAATTATTAAAATATTAAAGTTTTCTAGAATGGATTTATCACTTTTGCGGCAAAATTTAAAAAAAAAAATTGTACCATTTTATAAACTCTTACCCTTTTTTAAATTATTTAAAAAAATGGCCATGAAAAATACAAAAAAAAAACAAGTAAGTAAAGTAGAAAGTCGGGCGGGGCCGACTATATCATACCCTAAACCACCATTACAGAATTAGTAATCATAAGCATTTGTGGGGTAACATATACACGGATGAAAAAGGCTGTTTTTCATATGTTTGGCTATAAACATTATATGTTTGGAACACAAATTTTTAAACGCAATATTTTTGAGTGCAAGCATATAATGTTCATAAACTAGCATAACATGTTTGGGACATATATGTTAATATGTTAGAACATATTATGTTTGGGACATAAAATGTTTGTAAATATAATATGCTTGGATGCAAACATATATTAATTTAGAAATAGCCTATAAACATATATGTGTTTAGTAGCTTGGAGCGCTATTTAACAGGGAGCGATATTGAATTAAGTTGGTGGTTGTTGCTTGTTATTACAAAATTAACATTTTATTTTTCCTTGGGCAATTGATCAGCTACTTCTTTGATCCTTACAAACTGTGTGGTCCGCTGTTCGAATCCCCGTCCGGCAAAAGGTAAAATTAAAATAAAAAAAAATCATACAATTGAATAATTTCTTCTACAATGTTTGTATTACAGAAAAAGGTGCTAAGAACTAAAAAATCTCGTGGAAGTGAGAAAGATGTGGGGGAATATACAATTAGGCAGAAACAAAATTTTGAGCATTCAGGTCGAAAACCTATGTTGTTAGAACCTATATTACCTGTTTATTTTCATAATTCATTATGATTGTAAATATATAAATAAATAAAATTTTGAGCACAATATTGTTTGGAAGAATTTTTTTTAAGCATATAATATTTTTGGGAGAAAAATGCTTCCAAACATATTATATGTTCACATAATAACATATTGTTTTTTGGAAGACGACATTATTGAATTTGGATGCAAAAATACAAAATGTTTGGAAATTTACCACCCAAACATATATTGTTTAGACCAATATGCTTTCAAACATATTATATATTGGAAGAGATCAAACATATAAATGTTTGGGCAATAGCCAAAAATGTATATGCTTGAAGCAAAATATGCTTGGGAGTATATGTTACAGAAGCGATTTTTTGTGAGCGTGTAGGTCTGGGAGATAAACCGCAGTTGCATATTTAAGAAAATTAAGGGGTACATGTCTATGGGTGCTTTGTGTCAATATGACTATAGCTCATAGTCAATGTTGCCGGGGAAAATGTTCTGTTTACCCTACAACGACAAAAAAAGTTCCCTACTTTCCCATACATTCCCAAACAATTTTCCCTACTATATTTTTCGTTAAATTTAAAAAATTTTACAAAACAAAAAAAATGGTTCTAAGTACTTTATTATCTTAAAACATGAATATGCAACATATATAACTTAGAATATAAATTTGTATTACCACCACGGTTGCCACAGTTAGTAGAATTCTACCCAAATTAGTATTTTTTTTTTTTTTTTGTTAAATCTCTATAAAAATAAAATTTTGGAAAAAGTTTCTATAAACGAATTTTTGTGAGAAATTTTTCTATAGAAATAAAATTTTGACAATAAATTCTATAGAAATAAAATTTTGAGAAAAAATTCCACAGAAATAAAATTTTGAGAAAATTTTTTATAGAAATAATATTTTGAAAAAAAATTCTATAGAAATACAACTTTGACAAAATGCTCTATAGAATTAAAATGTTGACAAAATTTTCTACAGGAATAAAGTTTACCACACATTGTTAAAGATCAAGCCTTGCCGGCTTCTAATTTCCTCCTCTAGAGCCACCAAAATGTAAAAATTATTACAAATTGAAAGTGAGTGAAAATGTCCTACATTGTGGCCCTACGTCCCTACAAGAAGCTAAATATTAGAAAACCCCTACATATAGGGAATTTCCCCTACTTCTAGCAACACTGGCTGTGTGGATATTGCGCCTACGGAGTTAGTATGCCACTAATATTGAGCCCATTATTAAAAAAGAGAAAATCGTTAAATTAGTGTGGGTAATAAATACAAATTTGTAAAAATCGAGCAATATTCTTATGTAAGAGCTACAAGTACGTATAAGTACGATCAGCTAGTACATCAAAATTTGAAATTTGAGTAACATTGGTTAATAAATAAGAGTACTATGGCCAAATTTGGGAAAATCGAGCGATGCATATATATGGAAGCTATATCTAAATCTGAACCAATTTGCATAATATTTTGCTGGTTTGATTGATACCACAAAAGGTTACCTTGTGCAAGATTTGAATAAGATCAGTTAAGAAATGAGGCCTGTATGGTCAAACATAAGGTTATTAGAGCGAATTTTTCAAAATCGGGTGATACATATATGGGAGCTATATGTACATCTGAACCGATTTCGATGAAATTTTGCACATATAGTTAGTACTATAGAGGACTGGATCTAGCCAACTTTTAGTAAGATCGGTTAATAAATAAGGGTTCTATGGCCAAATTTGGGAAAATCGAGCTATAGCTAAATCTGAATCGATTTCGATGATTTTTTGCACATATAGTTAGTGCTATAGAAGACTACATTTAGCCAAATTTGAGTAAGATCGGTTGATAAATAAGGGTTTTATGGCCAAATTTAGAAAAATCGGGTGATACATATATATGAGAGCTATATCTAAATAAATAAAAAAAATAAATAAAAATGAAGAGACGTATTTCAGCCACACTAGGACAAGCAAACATACAAAAGTATGTGAACAGAGGCACTCCCCAAGGAGGAGTTCTATCACCTCTTCTTTGGAATGTTGCTATAAATAGCCTTCTGGTTACTCTAGAAAAAGAAAGGATAAAAGTGGTGGCATACGCAGATGATGTGGCGCTAGCAGTCAGGGGAAAATTCCCATCAACAGTTAGAGATATTATACAGAGAGCCCTCCGGATGACTGAGAAATGGGCGAAAGATAATGGTCTTGGGGTTAATCCTGCAAAGACAGAATTAGTCATGTACTGCAAAGATCGCAAAACTCCCACGGTTAGGCCTATTTCCTTAGGGTGTATTGAAATTCCCTTTGGTGATTGTGCAAAATACCTTGGCGTTATTTTGGACAGGAAGCTGAACTTTAAGCTTAATATTGAAGAAAGGGCGAGGAAGGCAACTGTAGCTTTGTACTCGTGCAAAAAGGCAATAGGAAAAAAGTGGGGACTAAAACCAAAAATTGTGCATTGGCTATACACGGCAGTGGTTAGACCTATAATGCTATATGGTGTTGTAGTCTGGTGGCCGGCACTTCAGAAACCGACTGGTTTAGATAAAGTTCAGCGTATGGCGTGTTTGTGTATTTCAGGCGCATTCAGCAAGACAGGAAACTTCTAGAAGTGCCCATATGTAATAGGTACTTTTAGTTAATGTGGTATCACAATGGACTGAATAGTCTAAGTGAGCCTGAATCTTAATCGGGCTGCCACTTTAACCTAACCTAACCTAAGACAGGAAAAAATTCCCTTAATGTCATGCTGCATCTATTGCCTTTAGACATTTTGGCCAAACAGTCAGCTGCAACAACGGCTGTGCGGTTGCGCGAACTATCGCTGTGGTCGGAAAATGGTTACGGTCACAGTTCTGTCCTCAAAATAATGTCAGATGTGCCTAACGTAGTGGATTACACTTTGGCGAGTCCACTTTTCGACAAAAAGTTTGAGACTCTAATTTCCAACAGTGAGGCGTGGTGCACACAGACCCCGGGGAATAAAGAATATATAGATTTCTACACTGATGGCTCCAAATTGGATGGACAAGTGGGTTTCGGCGTATATTCTAATGATCTGGAACTTCAAATAGCGAAAAGATTACCTAATCACTGTAGTGTTTTTCAGGCTGAAATATTAGCAATAAGAGAGGTGGCGAATTGGCTGAGAAGTAATGTTCCAAAAAATGTGGGCATTAATATATACTCAGACAGCCAACCTGCAATAAAATCCTTGGACTCTGTGTTCCTCAACTCGAAAACGGCCATCGATTGCCGCAAATCTCTTAATGCGATGGCTGAGCAGTACAATATTCACCTAATATGGGTGCCTGGCCATAGGAACATACCGGGGAACTGCGAAGCGGATGAGTTGGCAAGACTAGGGACTACCTTACATATTCCAGGGGAACTAGAATTTGTTGGTATGCCCCTAGCTATCTGCAAGCTCATGCTGCGTGAGAAGGCTGTTATGATGGTAAATGTTCGATGGGAGAATTGCAAGGGTTGTAACGACACCAAGCAAATATGGCCCCATTTCAACTTAAACCGCTCACTAGATATGCTAATGTTCTCGAGACGTCAGATATCACTCCTGATATCTGCTATAACGGGTCGCTGCCTGATAGGAGATTTTGCAAAAACTATTGGCGCGAAGTATAATGACTATTGTATGAGCTGTCATGATGCGGAGGAAAAAGAATCAATTAAACACCTCTTGTGTGAGTGTCCTGCATTTTGTGTAAAGCGCAAGCAACTTTTAGGAGCATATAGCTTCAGATTACTGGCGGATCTGGAAAACGTTAACTTAAGCAGTCTGCTAATATTTTTGGAACAATCTGGTTGGTTCAACAAAGAAAAATAATCAAGAAGGTTCAGCGGTTGAAACTAGAAGTGCCCATTTGTAATAGGTACTTTTAGTTAATGTGGTATCACAATGGACTGAATAGTCTAAGCGAGCCTGAATCTTAATCGGGCTGCCACTTTAACCTAACCTAACCTATATCTAAATCTGAACTGATTTGGATGAAATTTTGCAGACTTGAAGGGCGATGGAAAAGATTACCTTTTGCCAAATTTGGTGACGATCCGTTTGAAAAAAAGCGCAACGTGACCCCATTTGTCGAAATCGGGCGATACATATATATGGGAGCTATATCTAAATTTGATCCGATTTCTTTCAATAGCGTTCGTCCTTGTGCCCAAAAAAACTCTCTGTACCAAATTTCATCAAAATCGGTTAATAATTGCGACCGGAATCCTGTGAACAACAAATACATGGACAGACGGACGGACACCAAGCGCTAGATAGACTCAGGAGGTGATTCTGAGTCGATCGGTATATATTTTATGGGGTCTAAAATCAATATTTCAGGTAGGCACATTTTTTGGCCGATCAAACTTATTATACCCTGACCACTATGTGGTTTAGGGTATAAAGAGTTATAAAAAATTGAATTAAAACAACTTCCTACGTAGGTAAAATAATTAACTTCTTTGTGAAGACGTTTTTGGAAGTGCTTTTAAGGTTGTGCCCTTAGAACAACACCCATTTTTCTGGGAAAAAGTGTGGAACTACTTTTAGTTGCTTTTTTATAAATTAATTGTCTAGTTATGTATGTTGAAGTTCGATTTTTTATTCATTTTTATAAAATAAAACATTAATTTTACCTCTTACTTCAGTCTATTAATTTGTAGCTAGGGGGGCTATACGCCCCCCTAGGAAAATTGTTGAGCTACGCTAATGGATATTACTACACCCTGCGGGAAATCGGTGCAAATTGCCACTGACGGACCTATAACAGGACTAGTACCGGTGATCCAGTTTGTCGCAGTTTTTAAATAGTCATAATTTAATGATTTCCATACTCGCTTGATATAAAAATCTTATTGGATCTACACATTTAGTGAAGTAGAATTACCAGAATAACCTATTGTTTAATACATTTCGAAATTTTTTATTTCTGGTGCGATTCGGATAACCAAAGTTACACAGATTCCTAAGAGTTTGTCCGAGAGTGGTTCATGAGGACCTGTCTATGGAGTGCTACTAATAAAACGTCCCAGGAAGTGTCCTTAGGAACGAGTCCAAGACGTGTCATAAAGTGTAAATTTACCCCGTCAATGACAAACCCATGTTAAAGTGACCGCTCCCTTCCATACGTCTTGACTAGAACTAGGACTGGTCCATACACACCCGGAACTAGTCCTGTACCAGTCCTGTGGTTGATCCATTTCCATGACTAAATCATCATTTAATTTGGTGTAACATGTGGATATTCTGGTCATGTTTCCTATATCGGAAGGACATATCTATGTTATCTAAATCTGAGCCGATTTGGATTAAATTAGGCTCACTTAAATATAATGTTAAATCTACTCTCTATGTAAGATATTAAGTCAATTGGATTAAAATCTCGTTGGATCACATATTCAGATTCTACACCGAAAAATTTCTACATAGCTTTTGTAAGCAAATACATTTTTGGGTATATCCCAGCAAAAAAGAGTCGCCAAAAAAGTAATGAAAATGTTTTTTTTGGATCCGGAAATGGTGCAAAATTGACGCAGAAGCGATGAATTTAACATGGGCTTGTCATAGGGAGGAAGTCCTCCATTTCAACAGCCGTTGCACTGAATTTGATATGAAAACAGCTTCAACAAGATTTGCACTCTTTTAAAGAGTAGGGTCAGGGGACGTCTGGCACAAAACCTGAAGTATTGATTAATCACTCCATAGTTTCCACCCACGTGTCCCGTACATTTCAAAAAAAAATCGGACTACTAGCTTTTTCGCTTATATACAGAAATAGGGCGGTTATGCAGATGTAAAGCGGACCGGCTTAACAAACGTCAGATAGGAGGTGTTCCCTTTCAAACATTTTTTTTTGTTTTTTAATTGTTCTGTATTCAAATCGCTCGACAATCTTCTACATTTCCTGTGAATTTCAAGCGTGGTTTGTCAAGGGGAGGTATACTTCTCCTCAACATGCCGTCCACTAAATCGGAAAAAGTAAAAGTACTTAAAAATTGACCATTTGTTCAAGTGTTGGACACGGAGAACATGCCCCTTCCCAAACATATACCCTCTACGTTGCCTGTCAACTTTATGTAAATTTAATTTTTTTACTTAAAAAGGTTATGTACCGAGTTCCCATTTATCGACAATCCATTACCGCAAAAATAGTTCCTATCATATTATTTTGCTCTTCGAATACGATTGTGACAACATGTTTCTTCTCTGCGTGTGTACTTTAAAAAAGTGGACAAAGAGGAGGCCCTCTCCTCGACTAGGTTATTTTTGGTTAGGTTAGGTTAAAGTGGCAGCCCGATTAAGTTTCAGGCTCACTTAGACAATTCAGTCCACTGTGATACCACATTTAACTAAAAGTAGCCTATCAGGCAGCGACCCGTTATAGCAGATATCAGAAGTGATATCTGACGTCTTGAGAACACTAGCATATCTAATGTGCGGTTCAAGTTTAAATGGGGCCATATTTGCTTGGTGTCGGTACAACCCTTGCAATTCTACCACCGAACATTTGCCATCATGACAGCCTTCTCACGCAGTAAGAGCTTGCAGGTAGCCAAAGACATGCCAACAGATTCCAGTTACGAGGGCGGTTCGGAAACTTCTTAGCCTATCAATGAAAGAGAATAGTTAGTTTTTCAAAAATATTTTTATTTTTCAATATAATCTCCTGAAACTTCAATACACTTAGTCCAACGCTTTTCTAGCAATTCTATCCCTTGATTAAAATGGTTTTCCTCAAGGTCTTCAAAATAGTCGTATACAACTGTAATTGCATCTTCATTTGAGATAAAACGCTTGCCAGCAAGGATTTTTTTTAGTTTTGGGAACAAGTAAAAGTCACTGGGAGCTAAATCAAGAGATTAAGGAGGGTGGTCAAGCAACTCGTACTTTAATTCGTTGATTTTAGCCATTGTTAAAACACTCTTGTGCACTGGTGCGTTGTCTTGATGAAAAATTATTTTTTTTTGTGTTGTAAGCCAGGACGTTTTTCTCGAATTTGTACATTTAATTGATCCAAAAGGTTGCAATAGTACTCTGAATTTATTGTTTTACCCTTTTGCAGATAGTCAATCAATAAAATACCTTTGAAGTCCCAAAGAACCGTTGCCATAACCTTACCAGCCGATTGAGTTGTTTTTGCCTTCTTTGGGGCACTTCCTCCGGCTTCAGTCCATTGTTTAGATTGTTCTTTTGTCTCTGGAGTATAGTGGTGGATCCATGTCTCATCAACAGTTATGAAACGACGCTTAAAATTCATTTTATTTCGCTTAAAACGATCCAAACAAGCTTGAGAAATGTTCATTCTTATGCGTTTTTGATCGACTGTTAACAAGTGCAGCGCCCATCTTGCAGAAAGTTTTTTCATCTGTAGTTCTTCATGCACAATTAAATGGACTCGATCATTTGAGATGCCCATGATATTAGCAATTTCACGCACTTTTATTCGTCGATCATTTAATACCATATCATGCACTGTGGCTACAATTTCTGTTGTTGTTGCTGTTTTTGGACGTCCACTACGTGGTTCATCTTCAATGCTTGTACGACCACGTTTAAATTCAGCAACCCAATTTTTTACTGTTGCATATGAAGGAGCACTTTCGCCTAACACATTCACCATATCATTAAGAATTTCTTGTCCCGATAAACCTTTTTTATGTGAATATTTAATGACAGCACGCATTTTTATTTTTTCCATTGTAAAAAAATTGCGGCTGCGTCTTTTTTGAACACCTGTTTCTATATCTAGGAGTTGCCAGATCGAAAAAAATTTAAAATGTGCTCATAACAGAGATGGAAGTTTCCAAAACGCTTAACTTTTTTCTGTTTATACCAGGGCTGTGGAGCTGGAGTCGGAATCTTGGAGTCGGAGTCTGAAGATTTTGCTGGAGTCGGAGTCGTAAAAATTTTGCTCGACTCCGACTCCGGCTAAACCAAATTTTTTAAAACACTTCACATTTTTGTAACTAAGCAAGTTTTTACGCAAATTAGTTTCCATTGCGTTATTCATTCGATCAATGTACAGCATGATTGTAAATGAAAATCAACTTCCAATTACGGCTATCTTTTTATGATTCCTAGAATGTTAGACTAGCAGGATCGATCCATTTTAATGCCCATATCAATTCATTTGAAATCTTTCGAACAATCGAAATTATTTTTTTTTAATTTTATTTTAAGGCTACATATGTGGAATATTGACAGAAAATTTTTTCAAAGTTGTTTTTTATAGAAAATTTTGTCAAAATGTTATTTCTATAAAAAGATTTGTCAAAATTTTATTTCTATAACAAATTTTGTCAAAATTTTATTTCTATAAAAAAAATTTAATCAAAATTTTATTACTATATAAATATTTTTTTCTATAGAAAATTTAGTCAAAATTTTATTTCTATAGAAAATTGAGTCAATTTTTTTTTTCTATTGAATATTTTGCAAAATTTTATTTCTATAGAAAATTTTGCAAAATTTGGTCTCTTACACAAAAAGTTTTTCAAAATTTTATTTCTAATGATAACTTTATTTCTATAAAAATTTAAGTCAAAATTGTATTTCTATAGAAAATTTTACCAAAATTTTATAATAATAGATTTTTTTATTAGAAAATTTGGTCAAAATTTTATTTCTATAGAAAATTTTGTCAAAATTTTATTTCTATAGAAAATTTAGTCAAAATTTTATTTTTTTCTATAGAAAATTTAGTCAAAATTTTATTTCTATAGAAAATTGAGTCAATTTTTTTTTCTATTGAATATTTTGCAAAATTTTATTTCTATAGAAAATTTTGCAAAATTTGGTTTCTTACACAAAAAGTTTTTCAAAATTTTATTTCTAATGATAACTTTATTTCTATAAAAATTTAAGTCAAAATTGTATTTCTATAGAAAATTTTACCAAAATTTTATAATAATAGATTTTTTTATTAGAAAATTTGGTCAAAATTTTATTTCTATAGAAAATTTTGTCAAAATTTTATTTCTATAGAAAATTTAGTCAAAATTTTATTTCTATAGAAAATTTAGTCGAAATTTTGTTTCTGTAGAATATTTTGCAGAATTTTATTTACTACACAAAAATTTTTCTAAAATTGTATTTTTATTGATAATTTTTTCAAAATTTTATTACTATAAGAAAAAATTGTCAAATTTTATTTCTATAGCAAATTTTCTCAAATTTTTTTTTCTTACTGATGCTCACTGCTATAAAAAATGTATTAAAAATTTTATTACTATAGAAATATTTTTTTCTATATAAAATTTAGTCAAAATTTTATTTTTATAGAAAATTTAGTCAAAATTTTGTTTCTATGGAATATTTTGCAAAATTTTGTTTGCTACACAATTTTTTTTAAATTGTATTTCTATTGATAATTTTTTCATTTTTTTTTACTAGACAAAATTTTTTCCAAGATTGTATGCTCACTGATACTCACTGCTTAGTCGAAAACTTGTAGAAATGATTCAAATTTTTCAATGAATGAATCATAAATGCATTTTTGCGAAATTTTCTAAACAATTATAAATATTTCCCAAATATTGCCCGAGATTTTGAAGAAGTCTGATATGAGATTTTATCAAAATGTAGATCTAAATACAAAGTGGTGCAGAGTATATTATAATCGGCCCGCCCGACTTTAGACTTTCCTTGCATTTTTATTTTTTGTTAAAATTGTGTTACATCCCATAACGTTAGATTTAAAAAAGTAGATTTAAAAAGTACATAGATTTTGTAGAAGTATATACAATTTTGTCTAAATCGATTCAGATTCAAATTCATGCATATGGGAATTTAAACCTTTATATAGCTCGCAACAAATTTAAAGGATTTGAGATAGTATCAATAATTTTGGTCCACAAATACATATATCTTCTCATATTATGATGGGTATTTATATCATTATTTTATTTACTAAACATTGCCCTAAATTTGAAATATAGAGTTCAATTGGCATCTAATGTTAAATTAAGACCTTTTTCTTGCACACATAAAAAAATACCACACTTTATATCGATCCACTTACGGTACCCCCACAATAGAACTTCAAATTAGTGGTATTAAAATGAGATTTAGTTATATTACCCGGAGTCGACTCCGGAGTCGGAGTCGAGCTGATGAAAAATGCTGGAGTCGGAGTCGAGCTGATGAAAAATGCTGGAGTCGGAGTCGAGCAAAATTGGCTCGACTCCACAGCCCTGGTTTATACCGTGCTTTTTGTGCTCGGTTAAGAAGTTTCCGAACTGCCCTCGTATGTAAGGTAGTTCCTAGCTTCGCTAACTCATCCGCTTCGCTGTTCCCTGGTATTATCCTGTGACCACACGCAGAGAAGAAACATTATCATATTCGAAGAGAAAAATAATATGATAAGAGCTACCATGTAACATTTTCACCTGCAACCATGTTTGCTCAGTTCTAAGAAAAATAAAATTGTCCTATTCTAAAATGTTATTATATTGATAAAAATAATTTAGTTTGAATCAAAATACAATGGTCACGAACTACAATGTTATGATATTCATCAAAAATGTTTTTCTTCCAGTTAAATGAAAAAAAAAACTTCTTTCGTCGTCGAAAAAGGACGCCACTTGAGAAAACAAATTACAAAATTAACTTTATTTATTTGTTTTTATTTATTTATAAACTAATTCATTGTTTATTTGTATTTATCACATAATTTTACACACTCTGTTTTGGTTCAATTTCAACAATATATTATCACTCCATATTTACGTAGTGCCCATCAAATGTACAAACGCAGGCATCATGTAACTGCAAATAAATTATACCATACGCAAAATGCAGAACAAAAACAAGGTAAATTTTTTCCAATTACACTTTTCTTTTTTGTGATCACATAGAACCACGTGCCACTTCTGAATAAATAAACACAAAACACAGTAATTCCATATTCTCCGTCCATTCCAAGCAACAGTCAACACGCGACTAACGCGCAAAAAAGTCACAAAAATTAAATGGTCACGAAAAAAATGTACATGGTCTTTATGACCATGTAATAGTTCTAGACATGTCTATACCTAACCTATAAAAATACTTTTTTCCCTGCAAAATGTCCTGCGTAATTTTATATTTTTATACCCTCCATCATAGGATGGGGGTATATTAACTTTGTCATTCCGTTTGTAACACATCGAAATATTGCTCTAAGACCCCATAAAGTATATATATTCTGGGTCGTGTTGAAATTCTGAGTCGATCTAAGCATGTCCGTCCGTCCGTCCGTCCGTCCGTCCGTCCGTCCGTCTGTTGAAATCACGCTAACTTCCGAACGAAACAAGCTATCGACTTGAAACTTGGCACAAGTAGTTGTTATTGATGTAGGTCGGATGGTATTGAAAATGGACCATATCGGTCCACTTTTACGTATAGCCCCCATATAAAGGGACCCTCAGATTTGGCTTGTAGAGCCTCTAACAGAAGCATATTTCATCCGATCCGGCTGAAATTTGGTATATGGTGTTGGTATAGGGTCTCTAACAACCATGCAAAAATTAGTCCATATCGGTCCACTTTTACGTATAGCCCCCATATAAACGGACCCCCAAATTTGGCTTGCGATTGCTCTAAGAGAAGCAAATTTCATCCGATTCGGCTGAAATTTGGTACATGCTGTTAGTATATGGTCTCTAACAACCATGCAAAAATTGGTCCATATCGGTCTATAATTATATATAGTCCCCATATAAACCGATCCCCAGATTTGGCTTGTGGAGCCTCTAAGAGAAGCATATTTCATCCGATCCGGCTGAAATTTGGTACATGGTGTTGGTATATTGTCTCTACCAACCGTGCAAAAATTGGTCCACATCGGTCCATAATTATATATAACGCCCATATAAACCGATCCCTAGATTTGGGTTCTGGAGCCTCTAAGATAAGCATATTTCATCCGATCCGGTTGTAATTTGGAACATGGTGTTAGTATATGATCTTTAACTACCGTTCCAGAATTGGTCCATATCGGTCCATAATTATATATAGCCCCCATATAAAACGTTCTCCAGATTTGACCTCCGGAGCCTCTTGGAGGAGCAAAATTCATCCGATCCGGTTCAAATTAGGAACGTGGTGTTAGTATATGGTCGCTAACAACCATACGAAATTGGTCCAATCACACAAAAATTGGTCCATATCGGTCCATAATCATGGTTGCCACTAGAGCCAAAAATAATCTACCAAAATTTTTTTCTATAGAAAATTTTGTCAAAATTTTATTTCTATAGAAAATTTTGTCAAAATTTTATTTCTAGAGAAAATTTTGTTAAAATATTATTCGGTTCATAATAAAATTTTCATCATTGTCAAAATTTTATTTCTACAGAAAATTTTGTCAAAATTTTATTTCAAATTTTATTCGGTTCATAATCATGGTTGCCACTCGAGCCAAAAGTAATCTACCAAGATTTTATTTCTATAGAAAATTTTGTCAAAAGTTTATTTCTATAGAAAATTTTGTTAAAATTTTATTTCTGTAGAAATTTTTGTCAAAATTTTCTTTCTATAGAAAATTTTGTCATACAATTTAGAAGATGGTGTTAGGAGGTTTAAGTTGCGGCAAGCGTTACCGCAACTTAAGTAATTCGATTGTCGATGGCAGTGTTTAGAAGAAGTTTCTACGCAATCCATGATGGAGGGTACATAAGCTTCGGCCTGGCCGAACTTACGGCCGTATATACTTGTTTTGTTTCAAATAGGTAAAAAACAGAATTAATACAATGGGTAATTTTTTTTTTTTAATTTTGTCGAAGGAAATGCTGAACCCATCTAGAAAAATTTCCAATTTTTGAAAAACAAAATTGAAGTTAAACTTTGCAGACAACCGTTAAAATGTGTTAAAAATCATAAAAAAAATATGAACTTTATTTATTTGGCAAAATATCACAAAAATTTTTAATACACATCCAAAACACTGAATTCGGATCACACCCTAAGAAGTGACGCAAATTCTGTGCAACGGCTATTGAAATGGTGGACATCCATCCCATGACAAGCCAATGTTAAATTCATCGCTTCTGTTCCAATTTTTCACAACTTCCGGATCCGAAAAGAACATTTTCAGTACTTTTTTGGTGACGCCGTTTTTCTGGGCATATTCAATTATGTGGTGCAAACATTGTATGCTAATAATTAAAAAAAACAGCCCCGATATTTCTTTTATTTTAAACTGCCTATCAAAGAAAATCAAAATCAGTGTTTTCACTGAATATATATATATATATATATATATATATATATATATATATATATATATATATATATATATATATATATATATATATATATATATATATATATATATATATATATATATATATATATATATATATATATATATATATATATATATATATATATATATATATATATATATATATATATATATATATATATATATATATATATATATATATATATATATATATATATATATATATATATATATATATATATATATATATATATATATATATATATATATATATATATATATATATATATATATATATATATATATATATATATATATATATGTTACAGAAGCGATCTTTTTTAGGGTGTACTTATATGAACCGATATTCCTGATATTTTTAAATACAAGAGGCGTTGCAAGAATTGCCCTTAGCTAAATAAGTTTTTATTAGTTTTTTATTTGTGTACGACCAAAACTTGAGCCAACACACAAACAATACACGTTTAGGGATTATCCGATCCTGTAATGTGCTCCTTACAATGGTATGTCTGTCATACTTTAAATAAACTTACAAATTCATCTCTAAATCTGTACTTATCGACCTGCTCCGCCTAGCTACTAAAGACTGATCGAATCGATGCTTCTCTTTGGAGTATGCTGTAATGGCTTGTGGCAACAAAGTATCCTTCACAGATGTTTCAATGTCCCCTGACAAATATTTTCCAGCTTTATCATGGAAATAGAAACTTTAGCTAAAAGAAAAAAAAAACAAAGCGAAAGGGACGACATCAAAAGTTCTTTTGTACAAATGCAGTCACCCTCCTTCATTCATGTCCTTCTGTCTGAAGCAAACTCGTGATATCAAGGACTGGTGTGTAAATTAAACCCAACGGATTAAGAAGTTTTTTTTTTCTTTACATCGGTGGCATGAACAATTTCCTTCGACTTTGGCATGTTGCCATTCTCTACTCATTTGCAACATTTATGACGATTGTGCATGTACGGAGGGTACTTTTGGGTGCTAATCGCTTTAGCATATCATTTGAAGTTTCCTGTTCTGTCCCTGTGCTTCCCCTCACACTTGACCCTTATTTTCGTTTCAATTAATGACGCAAATGAGAAGCAACATGCTGCGAAATGTTTAATTATTCTTGCATAAATTGAGTTTTTTTTTTCGTTTGGGAAACACTTGAGATATATTCGACACAAATTGGGTTCGACAATTGGTATTGGTGAGGTTTTTGTTATTTTCTAGTTATTTAGTGAAACTATAAGTGGGAGTTCTGCTTTATTGTCTGAAGGTATAGCCAGGACATTTCTATCTTCCACTTTAGTTCAGCCTTAACAATAGCATATAGGTAACTAGTAGAACCCGGCCCGCTTCGCTGCGTCATCCTATTTTTTCTTAAACTGGGAAACTGTTGAAAAATATGGCATTTTTTAGGAATATTTTGGGTTAACTAAGTCGACCAAATTCTTTAGAGAATATTTTGCAGGATAAGATAATCCTTCTAATAAACATTCCACAGGACTTGAAGTTATTTTCGAAATTCACATGAATACAGATTTCAATTTATTTGTGGAATTGGCTTATTTTGGGTTAAGAAAGAAAATAAAGCCGTCTAAAGGTAAGTACTATGTTCGCTTTTCGCGTTGAAATTTTCGTGGTTACTTTATTAAAACAGTTCAATATAAAGCAGATAAATTAACTCAATTGATGCGCTGTTTCTTGTTTCTCTAGATTTCGACAAGACTTTACAGGAATAAGTTTGTTTTCATTTATAATTTTAATTATTTGAGGAAAAGTAATCGCGAAAATAAAGTGGTTTTCAACTCGAAAACCGAACATAGTACCCACCTTAACATACAATTGTTCCAGACGAACACAACGGTTTTGTTCAGCTATGGTCAGTGTTGCCAAGTGATTTTTGATTCTTCCCCCCAAGCCTAAATTTGTCTAAACTTTTTTCAAAAACCCCCAAAAAATTTAAGAATGTACACCGAAAGAAAAAGCGTTCGTCACATTGACGATTCAGTTTCATCAATGCGATGAAAAGTTTCGTCCATGTGAGTATTTCGGTAGTCCACATGACGTAATCAATCATCAAAGTCAATTTTTGTCCTTTTCCTTGTTCTTCACATTGACGATTTAGTTTCGTCTACGAGACGAAATTATTTTCTTAACGATTCAGGGGAAGTTAACCAAAATTAACACTTGATTTAAATTTATTTCATTTATATGAAGTCCCATTATATGAATTCCACATTTGGACACAAGTTGGACAAAAGTTTTAAGTGTTTTATTTCCATGATGTATCATGGATGCTAGTTTTCGTCAATGCGATGAAAGAATCTTCAAATTGATGAAACACACTTTTCTCTGAAATATGTGTCGAAAGAATCTCAATTCTAAATAAAAACAAGTATATACGGCCGTAAGTTCGGCCAGGCCGAAGCTTATGTACCCTCCATCATGGATTGCGTAGAAACTTCTTCTAAACACTGCCATCCACAATCGAATTACTTAAGTTGCGGTAACGCTTGCCGATGGCAAGGCATCTTAAAACCTCCTAACACCATCTTCTAAATTGTATGACAAAATTTTTCTATAGAAAGAAAATTTTGACAAAAATTTCTACAGAAATAAAATTTTAACAAAATTTCCTATAGAAATAAACTTTTGACAAAATTTTCTATAGAAATAAAATCTTGGTAGATTATGAACCGAATAAAATTTGAACAAAATTTTCTATAGAAATAAAATTTTGACAATGATGAAAATTTTATTATGAACCGAATAATATTTTAACAAAATTTTCTCTAGAAATAAAATTTTGACAAAATTTTCTATAGAAATAAAATTTTGACAAAATTTTCTATAGAAAAAAATTTTGGTAGATTATTTTTGGCTCTAGTGGCAACCATGATTATGGACCGATATGGACAAATTTTTGTGTGATTGGACCAATTTTGGTATGGTTGTTAGCGACCATATACTAACACCACGTTCCTAATTTGAACCGGATCGGATGAATTTTGCTCCTCCAAGAGGCTCCGGAGGTCAAATCTGGAGAACGCTTTATATGGGGGCTATATATAATTATGGACCGATATGGACCAATTCTGGCACGGTTGTTAAAGATCATATACTAACACCATGTTCCAAATTACAACCGGATTGGATGAAAGTTGCTTCTCTTGGAGACTTCGCAAGCCAAATCTGGGGATCGGTTTATATGGGGGCTATATATAATTAAGGACCGATATGGACCAATTTTTGCATGGTTGTTAGAGACCATATACCAACATCATGTACCAAATTTCAGCCGGATCGGATTAAATTTGCTTCGCTTTTAGGCTCCGCAAGCCAAATCTGGGGATCGGTTTATATGGGGGCTATATATAATTATGGACCGATGTGGACCAATTTTTGCATGGTTGGTAGAGACCATATACCAACACCATATACCAAATTTCAGCCGGATGGGATTAAATTTGCTTCTCTTAGAGCAATCGCAAGCCAAATTTGGGGGTCCGTTTATATGGGGGCTATACGTAAAAGTAGACCGATATGGACCAATTTTCGCATGGTTGTTAGAGACCATATACCAACACCATGTACCAAATTTCAGCCTGATCGGAGGAAATTTGCTTCTTTTAGAGCAATCGCAATCCAAATTTGGGGGTCCGTTAATATGGGGTCTATACGTAAAAGTTGACCGATATGGACCAATTTTTGCAAGGTTGTTAGAGACCATATACCAACACCATATACCAAAATTTTGACAAAATTTTCTATAGAAAAAAATTTTGGTAGATTATTGTTGGCTCTAGTGGCAACCATGATTATGGACCGATATGGACCAATTTTTGTGTGATTGGACCAATTTTGGTATGGTTGTTAGCGACCATATACTAACACCACGTTCCTAATTTGAACCGGATCGGATGAATTTTGCTCCTCCAAGAGGCTCCGGAGGTCAAATCTGGAGAACGCTTTATATGGGGGCTATATATAATTATGGACCGATATGGACCAATTCTGGCACGGTTGTTAAAGATCATATACTAACACCATGTTCCAAATTACAACCGGATTGGATGAAAGGTGCTTCTCTTGGAGACTTCGCAAGCCAAATCTGGGGATCGGTTTATATGGGGGCTATATATAATTAAGGACCGATATGGACCAATTTTTGCATGGTTGTTAGAGACCATATACCAATATCATGTACCAAATTTCAGGCGGATCGGATGAAATTTGCTTCTCTTTGAGGCTCCGCAACCCAAATCTGGGGATCGGTTTATATGGGCGCTTTATATAATTATGGACCGATGTGGACCAATTTTTGCATGGTTGTCAGAGACCATATACCAACACCATATACCAAATTTCAGCCGGATCGGATGAAATATGCTTCTGTTAGAGGCTCTACAAGCTAAATTTGGGGGTCCGTTTATATGGGGGCTATAGGTAAAAGTGGACCGATATGGACCAATTTTCGCATGGTTGTTAGAGACCATATACCAACACCATGTACCAAATTTCAGCCTGATCGGAGGAAATTTGCTTCTTTTAGAGCAATCGCAAGCCAAATTTGGGGGTCCGTTAATATGGGGTCTATACGTAAAAGTTGACCGATATGGACCAATTTTTGCAAGGTTGTTAGAGACCATATACCAACACCATATACCAAATTTCAGCCGGATCGGATGAAATATGCTTCTGTTAGAGGCTCTACAAGCCAAATCTGAGGGTCCCTTTATATGGGGGCTATACGTAAAAGTGGACCGATATGGCCCATTTTCCGACCTACATCGATAACAACTACTTGTGCCAAGTTTCAAGTCGATAGCTTGTTTCGTTCGGAAGTTAGCGTGATTTCAACAGACGGACGGACGGACGGACGGACGGACGGACATGCTTAGATCGACTCAGAATTTCACCACGACCCAGAATATATATACTTTATGGGGTCTTAGAGCAATATTTCAATGTGTTACAAACGGAATGACAAAGTTAATATACCCCCATCCTATGATGGAGGGTATAATAAATTTACTGTATATAAAGTATATAGATGATTGTTATTTACATTTTCCATTAGTACTAAAGGGAAACACCTAAACGTCGAATCAATCGTCAATGTGACGAAACAGTGTTCAATGCGATGATTAAATTCATACGTTCTGTAGATGTGTATTTATTTCTCTACCTAAACAACACACACATCCAAATGCGCTTGATACGTTTCTTTTTTCATTAATAAAAGCTGTACACATATTTTATTAATGAGAGCAAAGTTATTTGTTGTTGGGTATTTTATGCTCTCTCCACATTCTACTTAACTCAAACGTGAATTGGAGCAAACATTTGTTCACATGATTGTTTTTAAATTGGCTTCCAAGCTGTATGAGAACAATTAAAGTCGTCAGATTGACTAAAAAAGTAATCAAGTAGACGAAAATTTCCATCTACTCCGTTGATATGTATTCAAACACACCTAGACCTCGGTTGGCGTCGTTTCGTTTTGCGTCGCTGTTGAATTATTACTAGTTTTCACTTTGCGTCGTTAGATTTTCAAAGTTGCGTCATAATCTATCTCCAATCTTTGCATAGTTCGCCATAGAAACTCATAATTCACTTTGCGTCCTGTTTTTTTGAAACGTATCTGCGACGCAAAGCGAGGTCTAGGTGTACTAATGCAATAACACATCCATACGTAGTTGTGTGGTAGAAATTAGGTTAGGTTAAGTTAAAGTGGCAGCCCAATTAAGATTCAGGCCCACTTAGACTATTCAGTCCATTGTAATACCACATTAACTAAAAGTACCGATTACATATGGGCACTTCTAGTTTTAACCGCTGAACCTTCTCGATTATTTTCTTCTGTTGAACCAACCAGATTGTTCCAAAAACATTAGCAGACTGCTTAGGTTAACGTTTTCCAGGTCCGCCAGTAATCTGAAGCTATATGCCCCTAAAATTTGCTTACGCCTCACACAAAATGCAGGACACTCACACAAGAGGTGTTTTATTGATTCCTTTTCCTCCGCATCATGACAGCTGATACAATAGTCATTATACTTCGCACCAATAGTTTTTGCAAAATAGCCTATCAGTGTGTGGTAGAAATGTTGTTTTTTTCTGTGCGGTAAGAATATCTCAAATGGTTCTTCTCAGATGATGAGTTTAGTTCAAAGTGCAAAGGTGGTCGCGCATGCCGAAAATAAGGAGCTAATTGATTAAAGTTTTGAAAGTCAAAAGAAAAACAAAAAAGTGAGTAAAAACAAAAAGACATGAAGTTGTATATATGCAATAAATTGTTTAACCAAAATGACGACTATTTTAAGTACTTAAAATGTTATCATTTGCTTAAACACATAGACAGTCGACGATTAAATTGAAATTAAAGGAGAAAGACGAATTGAATGAACAAAAATTCAAAAAGAAAAACAACATTTAGGCACAAAAAAGGTGAGTTAAATTTTGTTCAAAATTCTAATAGGATCGAATATACTACAATAATTCAAAATATCAATATTCTTTATAAAAATTCTTTATAAATTTTTTACTTATATTTCATGTTAGCCTGATACCGAAACAGGCAATTGACGTCCAAATGCATTATATCTAATTATACAATTATTTTTCGAGCTTTATGGACAGATATAGATTAAGGAACATGGTTAATAGAGCCATTGAAAAGAAAACGCCAGATACAAATCTATACACGCCTGGACTGTACCTGTTTCGGTTCGGGCGAATGAACCTTTCCATAGCCTTTAGTATAGATCTGGCTAGGAGAGATAACTCAATTTTGGGCCCTTTACGCTAACTCCTTATGGAGAAAACATTTGCAAATTTTCCTCTTACAAATTGAATCATCTTTTCTCCCACTGTACATCATCTTTTCATATAACTTACAAGTCCCTTAATCTTTATTATACCCTTCACCACTACTGTGGTACAGGGTATAATAAGTTTGTGCATTTGTATGTAAAGCCAAGAAGGAAAAGTCTGAGACCCATCGTTTAATATACCGATCGTCTTAGAATTAAATTCTGAGTCGATTTAGCGATGTCCGTCTGTCTGTCTGTCCGTCTGTCTGTCTGTCTGTTGATGTATTTTTGTGTGCAAAGTACAGCTCGCAGTTTTAGTCCGATTGTCCTACAATTTGGTATAGGGTCCTGTTTCGGCTCAAAGACGATCCCTATTGATTTGGCAAAAATCGGTTCAGATTTAGATATAGCTGCCATATATATTTTTCACCGATCTGGTCATAATTGGCGTGTATATCAACCGATCTTCCTCAAATTCCGTACATCCGAATATTTTATGAGTCTCGAAAAACTTGCAAAATATCAGCCAAATCGGTTCAGATTTAGATATAGCTCCCATATATAGCTTTCGCCCGATTTACACTCATTTGCCCACAGAGGCCAATTTTTTGCTCCGATTTAGTTGAAATTTTGCACAGGGAGTAGAATTAGCATTATAGCTATGCGTGTCAAATTTGGTTGAAATCGGTTCAGATTTAGATATAGCTCCCATATATAGCTTTCGCCCGATTTACACTCAAATGACCACAGAGGCCAACAGAGCATTGTAGCTATGCGTGCCAAATTTGGCTGAAATCGGTTCAGATTTAGATATAGCTCCCATATATAGCTTTCGCCCGATTTACACTCATATGACCACAGAGGCCAATTTTTTGCTCCGATTTAGTTGAAATTTTGCACAGGGAGTAGAATTAGCATTGTAGCTATGCGTGCCAAATTTGGTTGAAATCGGTTCAGATTTAGATATAGCTCCCATATATATGTTTTTCTGATTTCGAAAAAATGGTCAAAATACCAACATTTTCCTTGTAAAATCGCCACTGCTTAGTCGAAAAGTTGTAAAAATGACTCTAATTTTCCTAAACTTCTAATGCATATATATCGAGCGATAAATCATAAATAAACTTTTGCGAAGTTTTCTTAAAATTGCTCCAGATTTAAATGTTTCCCATATTTTTTTACTAACATTGTGTTCCACCCTAGTGCATTAGCCGACTTAAATTTTGAGTCTATAGATTTTGTAGAAGTCTATAAAATTCTGTCCAGATCGAGTGATATTTAAATGTATGTATTTGGGACAAACCTTTATATATAGCCCCCAACACATTTGACGGATGTGATATGGTATCGAAAATTTAGATCTACAAAGTGGTGCAGGGTATAATATAGTCGGCACCGCCCGACTTTAGACTTTCCTTACTTGTTGTTATTTCGTTTTTGTTACATAGTAATGCAACAACACGAAATTTATTTTTAGAAAGCTAATTTGTTAGAATTCACCTAAGTGGTGAACAGTCGAACAATGCTTTTTGTTTCTACAGTCAACTACAACAACATGTGACAACTTACAGAAACTTGGTTTCCAGGATACAACAACAATTCTAACGCGTACATTAGTCGTGTTTTTCCTAGTTTTTCGACGGGCTCATCGTTGCTTATTATATTTCTGTTAGCCTGATACCGAAACAGGCAATTGACGTCCAAATGCATTATATCTAAATATACAATTATTTTTCGAGCTTTATGGACAGATATAGATTAAGGAACATGGTTAATAGAGCCATTGAAAAAAAGACAGTCCAGACCTGTATAGATTTGTATCTGGCGTTTTCTTTTCAATGGCTCTATTAAGCATGTTCCTTAATCTATATCTGTCCATAAAGCTCGAAAAATAATTGTATAATTAAAAAACTACAAAATTTTCTTTAACAAGTGAAAAAAACCTAGTTATGTCTAATAAATTTTCTTGAATTTGTCGCGAAATATTTACTTATTTTTATGACATCGGCGTGATGCCAATTTTTGTAATACCGCTTAGTTAAAATTTTCTACAAATATTCAAAATTTTCTGAAATTACGGAAAGTTTTCTTCCGGGTGGGTTCACGTTTTTTCAGTGTACATAAAGTAAATAAATAAAATTTATATTTAATTAAAAAAAAAACAATATGGTTGTTTATAAAAATTGTCGTAGAAAATATTTCTGATATGTTAATTCATTTATAAATTTGATATAATCTATTCGCCAATAGAAGTCAAATTTGTGATAAGGACCGAAATGTTCGCAATGTAAACGAATTGATATTATAGAGTGGACAAATATAATAATATCCGTCCATACATTAATATAAATTTGCCTATGAAGCGAACATATCCGCCCTTACCACAAAATTGACGTATATTGATTAATATATTACATCACATCATATTGATAAATGGATTACATCAAATTTAGGAAAGGCATTCATCGCTTTGACGATCGCGCTTGTAGCGACGACGAAGGAGAATCGTACTTTTAAAGAATTCCATCATCGCATGGATGAAAGAGAATAATCGCAGATACGAAAAACATAATCGCATAGATGAAATACTTTCATCACCTGGACGTAATATAGTGATCAATGGGAAGTCACTATGTTCGTCACAGCGATGAATTACATTCATCGCCATGAGGAAAAATTCATCACCGGGATGAAATGTTAGGTTAGCTCATTTTTGCGATGATGTGGCTCTAGCAGTCAGGGGAAAATTCCCATCCACAATCAGAGATATTATTCAGAGGGCCCTCCAGATGACTGAGAAATGGGCGAAAGACAATGGTCTTGGGGTAAATCCTGCAAAGACAGAACTAGTCATGTACTGCAAAGATCGCAAAACTCCCACGGTTAGGCCCATTTCCTTAGGGGTATTGAAATTCCCTTTGGTAAGTGTGCAAAATACCATGGCGTTACTTTGGACAGGAAGCTGAACTTTAAGCTTAATATTGAAGAAAGGGCGAGAAAGCCACGGTAGCTTTGTACTCGTGCAAAAAGGCAATAGGGAAAAAGTGGGGACTAAAACCCAAACTTGTGCATTGGCTATACACGGCAGTGGTTAGACCTATAATGCTATATGGTGTTGTAGTCTGGTGGCTGGCACTTCACCAGCCGACAAATTTAGACAAAATTCAGCGTATGGCGTGCTTGTGTACCTCAGGCGCATTCAACAAGACAGGAACAAATTCTCTTAATGTCATGTATTGCATCTATTGCCTTTAGACATTTTGGCCAAACAGTCAGCTGCAACAACGGTTGTGCGGCTGCGCGAGCTATCGCTGTAGTCGAAAAAAACTTACGGTGACAGTTCGGTCCTCAAAATAATGCCAGGTGTGCCTAACGTAGTGGATTACACTCTGGCGAAACCACTTTTCGACAAAAAGTTTGAAACTCTAATTCCCAACAGTGAGGCGTGGTGTACACAGACCACGGGGATAAAAGATATATAGATTTCTATACTGATGGCTCCAAATTGAATGGACATGTGGGGTTCGGAGTATATTCTAAAGATCTAGAAATTCGAATAGCGAAAAGATTACCTAATCACTGTAGTGTTCTTCAGGTTGAAATATTAGCAATAAGAGAGGTGGCGAATTGGCTGAGAAGTAATGTTCCAAAAAAATGTGGGCATTAATATATACTCAGGCAGTCAACCTGCTATAAAATCCTTGGACTCTGTGTTCCTCAACTCGAAAACGGCCATCGACTGCCGCAAATCTCTCAATGAAATATCTGAGCAGTACAATATTCACCTAATATGGGTGCCTGGCCATAGGAACATACCGGGGAACTGTGAAGCGAATGAGTTGGCAAGGCTAGGGACTACCTTACATATTCCAGGGGAAATAGAATCTGTTGGTATGCCCCTGGCTACCTGCAAGCTCATGCTGCGTGAGAAGGTTGTTATGATGGCGGGTGTTCGATGGGCTAGCGCCACATCATTTGCGTATGCCACCACTTGTATCCTTTCTTTTTCTAGGGAAACCAGAAGGTCGTTTATAGCAACATTCCAAAGAAGAGGTGATAGAACTCCTCCTTGAGGAGTGCCTCTGTTCACATACCTTTGTATGTTTGCTTGTCCTAGTGTGGCTGAAATGCGTCTCTTCCTTAGAAGTTCGTCTAACAGCCGAAGTATACGTGGATCAACATTCAGAGTTGTCAGTCCATTTAATATCGAGCTCGGATGGACGTTATTGAACGCCCCTTCGATGTCTAGAAATGCCACGATTGTGTATTCTTTGACAGATAGTGAGCTTTCAATAAAGCTGACTAGTTCATGTAGTGCGGTCTCAGTAGACCTGCCCTTCGAGTATGCATGCTGTCGTTTCGAGAACAAACTTGAATCGATGCCAGTTCTAAGATAAATATCTATCATCCTCTCCAGAGTCTTAAGTAGGAATGAGGATAAGCTGATTGGTCGGAAATCCTTCGCCCTCGAGTGAGAGGCTTTTCCCGCTTTAGGTATGAAAACGACTTTTGTTTCCCTCCACTTTCCTGGGATATATGATAAGTTGATACATCCTTTATATATCACCGACAACCAGGGGATAATTTTGTCAGTTACAGCTTGTAACTCCGCCGGAGTAATTCCATCAGGTCCGGGGGATTTGAATGGTCCAAAGCTATTTAGCGCCCATCTTATTCTAGTTTCCGATACAATTTCCTCGATAGGAAACGACCGCTGAGCCACTGTGGCACCGCCAGTACATGGTTCAACCGTCTGATGTCCGGGAAAATGTGTGTCCAATAGTACCTCCAGCGTCTCCTCACTGGACGTTGTCCAATTGCCCTCCGATGTTTTAATGAAACCTGGAGCGGAGTTCGTGGATGCTAGCACCTTCCGTAGTCTGAAAGCCTCGGACGTATTCTCAATGCTGCTGCAGTAATCATTCCAAGAGTTATGCTGAGCCTTTCTCAGTTCTCGCTTGTATCCTCTCAGATTCTTCTTGTAAGCGTACCAATTCACAGGAGCTCTGGTGGACTTTGCCTTGTTAAAGAGCTTCCTGCACGATTTCCTCATATTACCTAACTCCGTAGACCAACATGGTGGCTTCCCTCTAGGGCATGCAGCTTCGAGTGAAATGTTGAAGGCCTTAGTAATCCTCTCCACTGCGTGTTCGATAACTTGCACAGTGCTCATATTTGTCTCTGGTATTTCCGGTATCATCATATTGAACGATTCCCTAGGTATAGGGAGCTTTCCTAACATTTGGCGGAAATATGATCTTGGTGGTATGAACATCAAATTTGAAACTGATGTAGCGATGATCTGAGAAGCTATGTTCACTTAAAACCTGCCAATCAGATATCATTTCATTCAGTTCTTGCGAGGCCAAGGTGACGTCCAAAACCTCTTGCCTGTTTTTAGTAACAAAGGTTGGGGCATCTCCCTTGTTGCAAACTACCAAATTAGTACGCAAAATAAACTCTAGAAGTGACTCTCTTCTTGTAATAATGTCACCACTTCCCCATATACTATGATGTGCATTTGCATCGCATCCCATAATGAGTTTTGTCTTTGTTTTCAATGACTCCTAAACTAAGGTGTTAACGGCACATGGAGGCATCTCCCTATCATGTCCCATGTAGACCGAAGATACCCAATATTTGCATTTGGCTATTTCTAAACTGGCAACGACAGTGTCTGTATTGCACATTGAAGGGACCAGAAACAAGTTGAGCTCGTTTTTAGCATTTATACAGGCTCGATTTACATCATTACCAGTATACTTCATTAGTTTGAACCCCGGAGTACTTAATTCGCATATTTTGTTTCTATAAACATATGGTTCTTGAATAAGAATTATATCTATGTCCCCTTTCATCAGGAGAACTTTTAAGGCAGCACATGCAGCCTTACAATGGTGAAGATTTATCTGGAGGATCCGTAGATTTTCAACAACCGTCACATCAGCCGTTTCAGTCGAGTCATCAAGAATATCCTCTTCAGAGATCTCTGTGACTCTCGCAATAACCATAGGTTCAAGTTTGGTGAGTTTTGAGGCAGTAGAAACCTCCTCCCGTATACGGTGTCTATCCAAGCCTGCATCTTTGGTAGCTCCGTCGACTTCGCAAGAGGATCCGCTTATTTCTGATTCAGACAGAGGCTTGTCTATTTCCGAATCCTTTAGCTGATCGTTTTTATATACCTTCATTTGTATATAATGAAAGCCATAACATACACGGCCCTGAGACTCTGCTAGATGTGGCAAAGACTGAGTGTTCAATATAAACACTGCATGCCGTCCTGGTCCATCTACTTCATCCAAACGGCCAACCTTCCAATCAGCTGTTGGAATATCTGGATTGCATTGTTTCAGTCTATTTAAAATAGATTCAGGGTTTGCAGGTATCCACGCATGTGCTCTAGGTCTAGCCGGTATGTCTTTCTTCTCGACTAACTCTAGAGCAGCTCCTTCCCAAACTTCACCAATTAGTATCAGAGCAGCTTTCTTTAGGATAAACAAAGCATTTCTGCGTTCCTTGAACCTCTTTCGTAAGAGATTACCTCCTTTTGGTGCCGTTACCTTGGAAAAGGTTCGACTTGTCAAAGTGTCGCCACCTGTCGACCCGTCTACAGGTCGACTAATTGAGCCTAACTCTTGGTCAAGCAAATATGGCCCCATTTAAACTTAAACCGCACACTAGATATGCTAGTGTTCTCGAGACGTCAGATATCACTCCTGATATCTGCTATAACGGGTCGCCGTCTGATAGGCGAATTTGCAAAAACTATTGGTGCGAAGTATAATGACTACTGTATGAGCTGTCATGATGCGGAGGAAAAGGAATCAATTAAACACCTCTTGTGTGAGTGTCCTGCATTTTGTGTAAAGCGCAATCAACTTTTAGGAGCATATAGCTTCAGATTACTGGCGGATCTGGAAAACGGAAAAAATCCTGTAGTGATTCATTTAAAAATTAAACTTAACACAAATGTATAAAGGGTGATACGGTCAAAATTTGGACAAGGGAAAACGCGTGTAAATCGTTTATTTAAAAAATCAAATTAAATTTCTTTTTCAAGTTCAATTAGTATAAAATTCAGGAAAAATATTCAGTTAGGCTTTCGCTTTTCCAAATCCGAATTGCCGGGCCTCACGTTTGACACCTGCCATTAGATTTTGTACAGCCACCTAGTCCACCTTCTTCGCCGCAGAAAGCCAGATTGCCTTGAACTGCTGCTCGTCCTTAGCAGTTTTTTTGGTCTTCTTTAGGTTCCGCTTGACAATAGCCCAGTATTTCTCAATTGGGCGGAGCTCTGGCGTGTTGGAAGGGTTCTTGTCCTTGGGAACCACCTGCACGTTGTTGGCGGCGTACCACTCCATGGCCTTTTTACCGTAATGGCAAGATGCCAAATCCGGCCAAAACAGTACGGAACAACCGTGTTTCTTCAGGAAAGGCAGCAGACGTTTATTCAAACACTCTTTCACGTAAATTTCTTGGTTGACAGTCCCGGAAGCTATGAAAATGCTGCTTTTCAAGCCACAGGTACAGATGGCTTGCCAAACCAGATATTTCTTTGCGAACTTTGACAGTTTTATGTGCTTGAAAATATCTGCTACCTTTCCCCTTCCTTTTGCCGTATAAAACTCCTGTCCCGGAAACTGCTTGTAGTCGGCTTTGACGTAGGTTTCGTCATCCATTACCACGCAGTCAAACTTCGTCAGCATTGTCGTGTACAGCCTCCGGGATCGCGCTTTGGCCGTCGTATTTTGTTTATCATCGCGATTTGGAGTCACCTTCTTGTAAGTCGATAGTCCGGCTCGTTTTTGGCTCGATGCACGGTTGTAGACGATACACCCAGCTTATTTGCCGCATCTCGGAGAGAGAGGTTAGGGTTTCGCTTGAAACTACCGGCAACTCTCTTTGTCGTCTCAGCGGCTTCCGGTTTTCGATTTCCCCCGATCCAGACTTCCTGGCTGTCGACAAACGTTCCCCAAACACTTTAATTACAAATTGTAACGGTCGAGTAGCTCGGATTTTCGCGATGCGCGAGCAAAATTTTGATACGCTGCTCTTCTTGCTTGGACGGCATTTGGACAACTGAAGAGTGAATTCCAAAATCAAAATAGGAGCAACATTCTACACACACACACCTTCAAAACGAGGGATGTTCAGCTTTTTTTAATGCAAAATTGAAAGAAATACGTCAAGTTTATATTGACCAAATTTTGACCGTATCACCCTTTACACAAAAAAGAGTTTTCTTTTCTGACGAACGAACTTATAGACAAACTAAGTTTTTTTGTCGCAAAAAATTTTCTTTTGAAGTAAAGAAAAAATAAAATTTGCTCTTTAAGAAAATACTTTATAACGTTTGTCTAAATTTTCATCCCAGAGGAAAGTATTTTTTCTAAGGGTGTAATAATACAATATTTATACAAATTTAGAAAGCAGGCAAAACAAAATAATTCAATGTATAAATCTTTTAAATCAAATTAATTAAAAACCTGTTTATAAAGTATAAATAATAGAAATAGAAAAGGAAACAAAAATTAAAATTCAGTAAATATATACATTATTCGCCGAAATTGTTGGCGTGGAATTATGGAACCAAAAATTTAAAGAAAATTTAACTTTTAAAATGCTTTCAGCTGCTAAGTTAAAATAGGATTTCTTTATTTGTGTCAAATATTAAAAATGCCCTTTCGACAGAAGCGTTTCTAAATATATAACGAAGATAATGCTATTGCATACTTGCTTGTATTTAGGAACTTAGGTTGATTTCCCGAATCTTTTCTCTCAATATGCACGCTAGAATTGTTCCGAATTCGGTTGAGAATTACTCCACTTTATAAGGTCTAAGAGATTTTTTACCCCCAAAAATCCCCCGAATAAATGTTACCCCTAAAAATCCCACCAAACGTGAAAAAACCCTACATTTTGGAGGGACCCTCAATATGGCAACACTGGCTATGGTTTGTTTCTCTTCAAGTACGTTATTAGTCATTCAGTAGAATTGGACAGCACTTATTTTCAAGAGAGATTTCACTCATGGAAGAGTTTCAATTAATAAAATTTTATAAAATGTGAGTGCGGAAATTCGAATGCGTTACCCAATTTTTATCGCTGGTTCACCTTCAATGAAAATTTCAAAATTTCTTGACTCTAAAAGATATGCCGAATAATTAACATGGTGATGGTGTCAAAAATATGCCGGAGAGCTCTTTTAAAACTTAGAACCTTGGGAAAGTTCTCTTACTGGTACAAAAAAATTAATTACAATCTTTTCTTCGGCAATATTCTATTACAACTGCATAAAACTAATATACGAGGGCAGTTCGGAAAATTCTTAGCCTAGCACAAAAAGCGCGGTATACACAGAAAAAAGTTAAGTGTTTTAGAAACTTCCATCTCTGTTATGAACACATGTTAAATTTTGTTTCTATCTGGCAACTCCTTCATATAGAAACAGGTGTTCAAAAAAGACGCATCCCCATTTTTTACAATGGAAAAATTAGAAATACGTGCTGTCATTAAATATTTATATAAAAAAGGTTTATCGGGACAAGAAATTCATAATGATATGGTGAATGTGTTAGGTGAAAGTGCTCCTTCATATGCAACAGTAAAAAATTGGGTTGCTGAATTTAAACGTGGTCGTACAAGCATTGAAGATGAACCACACACAAAAAATTATCACCAAAATGTTTTCAATTAAACACTTAATTGAATTTGGAAACGTATTCAATATATATATCAATTGATTCAATTAATTATTTAATCACATCCGAATAAAAACCAATTAAAAAAATGATTGATATTTGTTACCTTTCCAATTAAAATATTAATTGATTCAATCAATTCGGAAATAATTTTCAATTACAAACGTGATTGAAAATTTTTCCGTTTCCAATTACACATGTGATTGATCCAACCACCTTTGTGATTGAAATTGAATAATTTTGAGCAACGGAAAGAGCGAAAAGAGAACAAGAGAACGGGTATTTATTCAACAATGTATGATGGAGAGATCAGTCTGTGGAAGTAACTCGTAACGATAGGTTGGGTTTTTGTTTTTCGCGTATATTGAAAAACATGATTGGCGTCATTCTGTCTGCTGCATTCAAAATGTGTGTATAAATATTTTGAACGCAACAACAAATCATAGCAAAGGGTTAAATAAATAAAGTGTGCAACAATAAATGGCCACGTGGTAAAGGTTTGAAAAATATATGACAAAACGCATTTGAAATTACCTGTGTTTGCGTTTTGTGGTATTGTAAAAATGGAAAACAATCTACGTTTATTGAAGGTAAGAAATTATGAAATGTGAATACCGTTTTCATTGAAGCCTGTTTACATTAAACTGAATAAAATAATATATTTTTCATTCATTTCTTTTAGTGCCCAATTTTATTTCGTGAAATGGACCAATCAATCCCATCAACTCCATAATTTTGTCAAATATATAAGAATATGTTTACAATCAAAAGGTGGGTACCGTATTGATCTTTTACAATTATAAATTTTTTTCACTCCTAGTTTTCTTAAAAGCAAGAGTGGTATGGGTTTGTTGGAAGATTCACCTTCAAGTTGCGAAGAAGCGTTGGCATTAAATTGCATTTTTGTTTTACCTGCCTTTTTCAGTTTGAACCTAAGTAGAGAGCAGTATATCTGATATATAAACTAATGAGCTGAATTATGTAATGGTTAAAAAGTTCTTTCTTTTGCATTTAAAAATATAAAAATATCCGAAAATAATAAAAATATGTATTTTCCATTTATATTTTTTTTTCTATTTCCAGAATTTGCAAGTTATCATCAATATAATACCAAATATTACATTGCCTTCCCATTATTTTTGTTTTTGATTGGTTCAAATTTTAATAGACGATTTCAATGTGTGGACATTTTGGAAAGGAATTAAATTACCGAGCTCCTTAATACACCTTTTTATGCTAAAAGACTACAACTGCAAAATAAGATTATAAATCTGTAACCTGGAACTAAGAATTGAACTTGATATTCTATGCAGGTAATGTTTAACAAAATTAACTTTTAATTGAACAAAATAAAATTCGAATTATTCCTTTTACTTTCAGAAAAGCTAATTTAGCTTACAGGTTGCTGATTTATTGGAAATCTAGGCGCATCTACATGTTAGAAGGAACATGCTAATATGATTATTATGATAAGGACGATAATGATTTATATAGTTTATTTTTTCACCCTATAGTTATTATTGATAGTAATTGTATGTGTAAGTTATGCTAGAACAAAACACACAATTGAGAAGAACCAAATTTATATTGCATAATTCAAAAAATAATAAAATATTGAATATTTTTAATAAGAAACACATATTTTCTTTTATTTAAAACTAAAAACGATTTTGGGGGCGCAAAATATAATTTTTTTTTAATGAAATTTATAGCCAATTTCAATTAATTATTTAATTGAATGAATCAAATAGTTGATTGATTTTTGTCGCGAAATTAATTAAAATTTTGATTGATTCAATTAAAACTGTGATTGAATTTTATGTTAAAAAACAAACACGTTTTTATTTGATTCAATCACACAATTAATTGATTCCGTGACAAAAGTCAATTAAATTTTTAATTGAAAATCGTGTTGGTTTTCAATCATAATACTATCATTTTCGTGATTGAAGACATTTCAATTAAAACAAGTATATACGGCCGTAAGTTCGGCCGGGCCGAATCTTATGTACCCTCCACCATAGATTGCGTAGAAACTTCTACGACAGACTGTCATCCACAATCGAATTACTTGGGTCACACATCGTTTTCTAAATTGTGAGTTAGTCCATACGTGGTATATATTAGACAAAAATGTTATATGTAGTTAAGTCTACAAATAATTACGAATCGATAAGGACTTTTTGCACGGTACGTACAGAGCCAGAATTGAAATATGGGGGTCGCTTATATGGGGGCTATATACAATTATGAACTTTATATGGACCAATTTTTGTGTGATTGGAAATCGATTTATCTGAGGGATATATATAACTATAGACCGATATGGACCTAGTTACACATGGTTGTTAACGACCATATACTAGCACAATCTACCAAATTTCAACTCACTCGGATAAAATTTGCTCCTCCAAGAGGCTCCAAAACCAAATCTCGGGATCGGTTTATATGGGGGCTATATATGATTATGGACTGATATGGACCACTATTGGCGGTTGTTAAATATCATATACGATCACCACGTACCAAATTTCTCCAAAAGGCACCGGAGGTCAAATCTGGGGATCGGTTTATATGGGGGCTATATATAATTATGGGCTGATAGGAACCAATTCCTGCATGGTTGTTGTATACCATATACTAACATCACGTACCAAATTTCAACCTAATGGGAAGAATTTTGCTCTTCCAAGGGGCTCTGGAGGTCAAATCTGGGGATCGGTTTACATGGGGCCTATATATAATTATGGACCGATACCGACCTATTTTTGCATGGGAGTTTGAGGCCATATATTAACACCACGTACCAAATTTCAACTGAATCAGATGAATTTTGGTCTTCCAAGAGGCTCCGGAGTTCAAATCTGGTGATCGGTTTATATGGGGGCTATATATAATTATGGACCGATGTGGAATTATGAACCAATTTTTGCATGGTTGTTAGAGACCATATATACTAACACCATGTACCAAATTTCAGCCGGATCGGATGAAATTTGCTTCTCTTAGAGGCCTCGCAAGCCAAATCGGGGGATCGGTTTATATGGGGGCTATATATAATTATGGACCGATGTGGACAAATTTTTGCATAGTTGTTAGAGACCATATACTAACACCAAGTACCAAATTTCGGCCGGATCGGACGAACTTTGCTTCTCTTAGAGGCCTTGCAAGTCAAATCGGGGGATCGGTTTATATGGGGGCTATACGTAAAAGTGGATCGATATGACCCATTTGCAATACCATCAGACCTACATCAATAACAACTACTTGTGTAAAGTTTCAAGTCGATAGCTTGTTTCGTTCGGAAGTTAGCGTGATTTCAACAGACGGACGGACGGACATGCTCAGATCGACTCAGAATTTCACCACAACCCAGAATATATATATATATATATATATATATATATATATATATATATATATATATATATATATATATATATATATATATATATATATATATATATATATATATATATATATATATATATATATATATATATATATATATATATATATATACTTTATGGGGTCTTAGAGCAATATTTCGATGTGTTACAAACGGAATGACAAAGTTAATATACCCCCCATCCTATGGTGGAGGGTATAAAAATGATTGAATCCGCGATTTTCGTGATTGAAATCAAAAAAAAAAATTTTTGTGTGCACGTAGTGGTCGTCCAAAAACAGCAACAACAACAGAAATTGTAGCCACAGTGCATGGTATGGTATTAAATGATCGACGAATAAAAGTGCGTGAAATTGCTAATATCATGGGCATCTCAAATGATCGAGTCCATTTAATTTCGCATGAAGAACTACAGATGAAAAAGCTTTATGCATGATGGGTGCCGCATTTGTTAACAGTCGATAAAAAAAAACGCATAAGAATGAACATGTCTCAAGCTTGTTTGGATCGTTTTAAGCGAAATAAAATGGATTTTAAGCGTCGTTTCATAACTGTTGATGAGACATGGATCCACCACTATACTCCAGAGACAAAAGAACAATCCAAACAATGGACTGAAGATGGAGCAAGTTCCCCAAAGAAGGCAAAAACAATTCAATCGGCTGGTAAGGTTATGGCAACGGTTCTTTGGGACTTCAAATGTATTTTATTGATTGACTATCTGCAAAAGGGTTAAACAGTAAATTCAGAGTACTATTGCAACTTTTTGGATCAATTAAATGTACAAATTCGAGAAAAACGTCCTGGCTTACAACACAAAAAAAAAAATAATGTTTCACCAAGACAATGCATCAGCGCACAAGAGTGTTTTAACAATGGCTAAAATCAACGAACTAAAGTACGAGTTACTTGACCACCCACCTTATTCTCCTGATTTCGCTCCCAGTGACTTTTACTTGTTCCCAAATCTAAAAAAAATTCCTTGCTGGCAAGCGTTTTACCTCAAATTCAGATGCAATTACAGTTGTAAACCACTATTTTGAAGACCTCGAGGAAAACTATTTTAATCAAGGGATAGCATTGCTAAAATAGCGTTGGACTAAGTGTATTGAAGTTTCAGGAGATTATACACTGTTAGAAAAATATGTTTTTCATATGTTCCGATATAAACAAAATGTGTTTCGGGCACGATTTTAAACCACAATATATTTAAGTGCGAACATGTAATTTTCCTAAACTAACACTAAATGTTTGGGACATCTATGTTAATATGTTAGAATATATTATGTTTGGGGCATGAATGTTTCATAAAAATCATATGTGTGAATACAAACATATATAAATTTACAAATTTCAACTAAACATACATATGCTGTGATATTTTATTCAAAGCGACAGAGAGAGTATAGAGAGAAATAGAGATGGACACCGGGAGAGTTGACGAAAGATATCAATATAACACAGCAAAAGAGTCAAAAAAGAACAATTTCTGTGAAACCGCTTGTATGTTGTTTCGGAAAACTGTTTTATGATAAGGCCAAAAATTTGATATGTTTAAGTCTAAATATTATTTAATTTGAATAAAGAACCAAGAGAATAGACATTTGAAAAACAAACAGCTTATGTTTTCGCCTTGAGAGCAGCATTTTATGTATGTGTGGACATGTGTTTTGTTTATCATTTTGGCATTATTTTTTTCTTGGTTCGTTAAAAGAAATCAGGGGTCTTCATAAAAATAACGAAAGGGCACTATACTCTTTTTAGAGTTGGGACGGTAAAATGAAATAAGGAGGAAATAGTGAAAAATTACACAGTAAAATGTAAAAAAACAAAGTTTAGTTTCTCTTTATTAAAAAGTAGTCCACGAGGAGTTGACGGACACCATCAAATATAAAAGCGGGCATTAAGTTCGACTTTTACAGCTAAAACAATTTAAAAAGTTTATTTTCTTTAAAATGAATTATCAAAGAAAAATAAAAGGAATTTTAGAGCGATGGTGTTAAATGCTAATAAAAAACTGTTCACTCCTAAATAAATTTATGTTTATATTATAAAATTATGTATGTATGTTTATACTCGACTCCACGTTCTTCTTTTGTTAGTTTTTGAATTCCTTCCAAATTTTAAAGTTTTGTACAAAAACAGTTTTTTATTACAAGATTGTTATTTTTGAAATAAAAAATAATATTTTATCCAAAAATCATTCAATTTCGTTTATATCAAGCACTGTTACTGACTATAAATCTTTAATAACGCACATTTCGATGTTTCATTTAAAAAAATTAATATAGTATAAATATAAATGTGTAAATGAAAAAAAAAAAAAAAAAAACAAAAAAAATGTTCGGTCGGAGCAGGGATTGAACCCACGACCCTTTGCATGCAAGGCAGACATGCTAACCACTGCTCCACGTGGCAAACAAATGTATGTTTCTGTTAAATAATGTTATGTTTGCATGGGCTCGTGGGCGCTGCAAACTATGCTATATAAATGTAACTATAATAAATGTAACGATAATTATCTACTGGTGACCATGACAGCTACGTAGCCCAGTGGATAGTGTGTTGGCTTACAAACTGTATGGTCCTCGGTTCGATTCTCCGTGCAGGCGAAAGGTAAAATTTAAAAAATTTATAAAAGTGAATAATTTCTTCAACATTATTTGTATTACAGAGAAAGGTGCCAATAACTAAAAAATTTTCGTGGAAGTGAAAATTACGAGTATGTTAGGGAATGAGCACAATCGTGTTTGGGAAAAATTCTTCCAAGCATATAATATTTTTGGCTCAAAATGCTTCCAAACATATAATATGTTCACATAAAACAAACATATTAATGTTTCGGCAGTATGCAATAATATATGTGCTTCCTGCAAAATATGTTTGGAACATATGTAAAAGAAGCGATTTTTTTTGAGGGTGTAGTGAAAAATAAAAATATTTTTGAAAAACTAACTATTCTCTTTCATTGATAGGCTAGGAAGTTTCCGAACCGCCCTCATATGTCTCCTGTCAAATAAATGAGAGAAAGTAAATATTTTAAAGTCCTAATCGAAATCGCTAGATTTCGAAAAGATTTTCTGCAGTACATACTACAGAAAAGAACGACACTGGATATAAATGAAATGGATATAAATAAATTGCAAAAAAACTTTCGAAGAAAATCAACAAACTTAAAAAGAACAACGTTGTCGCTACACGTTTTCCAAACGTTTTGTTAGGAGTGCATCCAACTACAATCAAACTTCTATACAGTGAGCTCCGATAAAATGAAGGTCTCTCTATAATTAACAATTTCAAAAACCAATATAATTTCTGTATAATGAAGTTTTATATAATGAAGTAATTTTCTGGTCCCGTCGAAATTCATTATAGGGAAGTTCAACTGTATTAAAAAATCAGGTAGACTAGACCATATTAACTTCACGCAGAGAAGAAACATGATTGTCTACAGCAAAATAATATGATAGGAGCTATTTTTGCGGCGACCATGTAATATTTTCAACTGCAACCATATTGGCTCAGTGAACATGGTTCTAACAAAAATAAAATTGTCCTCATCTAAAATGTTATTATATTGATAAAAAGAATTTTGTTTGGATCAAAAGACAATGATCACGATCTAAAAGAACATGGTCACAACCTAAAATGTTACGATCTTTATGAAAAAAACTTTTTGCGTCGTCGAAAAAAGGACGCCACTTGAGAAAAGAAAACACAAAATCAACATTATTTATTTGGTTTTATTTATTGATAAATTAAATCATTGTTTATTTGTATTTATAATGTCGTGCAAGCAAACATCACATATTTTTACACACTCTATTTTGCTTCAATTTGAACAATAAGCAATCATTCCATATTTACTTCGTGCCCATCAAATGTACAAACGCAGACATCATGTAACTGCAAATAAAAATAAATTATAGGAAAATGCAGAACGAAAAATAGGTACCTTTTTTGTTTTCACATAAAACCACGTGCCACTTCTGAATAAATAAATTAACACAAAACACAGTAATTCCGTATGCTCCGACCATTCTCAGTCACAATCAACACACGACTGACGCGCAAAATGAAAATGCTTCATGTTTTTATAAAATTCTTTTCGCTGCAAAAAATTAAAAAAATAAATGGTCACGAAAAAAATTTACATGGTTTTTATGGCCATGTAATGGTTCTAGACTTATCTATACGTAACTTATAAAAATACTCTTTTTCCCTGCAAAAAAGTGAATGGTCAGAATGATAGAACATGTTTGCGGCATTTGAGAACCATTTAAATGCTTATTGCTAGCAAACATTTTTCTCGGCTAAAAAATTATGTTCACAAAGACAAAATACATTGTTCTAGATAAGCATTAAATGGATGCGGCAACCATGTCCAAACATGTTTTTTCTGTGCGTGTTCATGACCTCCCCCGCGTTCTCTGTGAATTCAAGTAAATCGGAGAAGTTTACTTTTTTTTCGCTGTACTTTAAAAAGACAATCGGCCAAAGGGGAGGTCCCCTCCCTTGTACAAAAAATAGCAGATCATTGTCTAGACGACAACTTCACCTATCACTAAAAATTTCAAGCAAATGGGAGAACTGTCATCTGGTCATCTATTCACAAAGTCGGGCATCGGGGAGGTCCCCCTCTCCGTCCAAATACTAAAAACCGGGTTTCCTGATGTATGATTAAATAACTTCATAACATCCTTCCATATCATCTGTAAATTTCAAGTAAATGGGAACAGTGTTCTTTTTTTCATTGTACTTAAAAAAGGCGAGTAAAGGAGAAGTATCGAAAATATCGAAAAATAAAGTAAAGGATCTTTGTCTAGATGACACGCCAACCCTCCCCGAAAATTTCAAGCAAATCGGTGAACTTGAGTCCAATTTAGAAAAAAGTCGGACAAGGGAGTGGTACCCGACCAGATATCAAAAAATGAAGTACCCTATTTTCATCACATAAATCGGTTCTGCCGTTTCCGAGCTTAAGGTGAGTATTAAGTTCGAGTTTAGCCGCTAAATTTCACTAAAGTGAAAACTAAATCAGTAAAAAAGCCATACAATTTTAGATATTTGTTGCAGATTTCATTATAACTTGATGGGGAATATCCCAAAGCAAATTTTCACAAAGTTTGTATTCCTTAAAATGGATTATTAAAGAAAAGTAATCGTGAAAAAATTACGATTTTAGCGGCTAACAATACAAACACAGTTCGGATTTTAATCCTTGAATTGAAAATTACCGTATTAAAACAGGTCGGTTTGAATCAGATAATTTAAATCAATTGATGAGTATTTGCTTTTTCATCTTTATTTCGTTAATATTTAACAGAAATATGTTTGAATTAATTTATAAGTTTGATTGTTTTATTATAAGTAAACGCGAAAATAAAGTGATTTTAAGCTGAAATAATGTACCGGCCTTCGGGTATAAAAAATTGAATTTAAAATTAAATGGATTTAATTTTTTCAATGAATTAATGCAATTTATGTTTTGACCATTTTTTTTTATTAAATTAAGAAGATTTATTTTTTGAAATTTAATGAATAGTTCAAGTTGGCAATTGGCCGACGATTGACGAAATTTCCCGACTCTCTCTCGTTTTGAGGTGTTCTAAATGTCAGCATAATTTTGCCATCTGACATCAGCGGTTTCAAATTCCCAACTATTGCGTTGCGAAGACATAGCCAGCGGTTTGAATTTTGTGGCAAGTTATTACGACTGCCTTTCCTCCTGTTTTTGTTTTTTTTTTTTGATCCTGATGAGGATGATGATGATGAACTTCCTTTTTTGGTAGTTCATTGAAGGTGACAGATGTGGGTTGTTCTACAATTAAATAACAATAACAACACCAATAAAAACCCGTCTCTATTACCCCCTCCATATTGCATTATTATTTGGACTCTCTCGTATGTCCGGGGTTTGAATGCTGTTGGCATTTGCTCGGCGGATAAAAGTCGAAATGGGATAAAAAGAAAACATTTCCAAATGAAGTTGTAATCGGAAGTCGTTCGTTTGTTCCGATGATTGTTTGAATGCGCTGGCGTTGTGTGTGTGTGCGTCTGTGCGTGTGGTGTAGTGTTTGATAGCGACCTCATAAAATAATGCCAGAGACAATTCATACAAATTGTTCCAACGGATATGCCATCGGGGATAGTAGCAAGTAAGCCCACAAGCAACGGAAGGACACAATAATTTGTTGTTGTTTTGTGTTTTTTGTTACTGTTATTGAGTGTTAAGCGCCTTCGGTGCATATGTTCACTTTGCAGTGTGTGATTGTGATTGAGCCTGTGTGTGTGTGTATTGCTTGACATCGTGACACTTCAATTGTGATGGGCGGTTGGGTGCTGGATACTTCTTCTTCGGCGGCATCCGCCAGTTTGTTTGTTTTTATTTAATACTCGTACGTTTAATTCCATGTTAACATTTTCCGCACATTTACATGGACTTTTGGGTGTATGTATGTATATGTACTAGGGTGGACCGCAAAAGTATTCCGAGATTGTTTCATGTGGCATTGGGAATGGATGAATGAATAATTATGGGCAAAATTTTACAATCGTTCCATAATGTTCCCCCTCACTATTAAGCTATTCTTCAAAGTCACATTTTCACATTTTGATCTTTTTCGTAATTATACCCTTCACCACTACTGTGGTGCAGGGTATAATAAGTTTGTGCATTTGTATGTAACGCCAAGAAGGAAAAGTCTGAGACCCATCGTTTAGTATACCGATCGTCTTAGAATTAAATTCTGAGTCGATTTAGCGATGTCCGTCCGTCTGTCTGTATATGTAATTTTGTGTGCAAAGTACAGCTCGCAGTTTAAGTCCGATCGTCCTCAAATTTGGCACAGAGTTTTACATTGACTCAAAGACAATCGCTATTGATTTTGAAGAAAATCGGTTCAAATTTAGATACAGCTGCCATATATATTCATCACCGATTTGGTCATAATTGGTCAAAAAGATATACAAAATATCAGCCAAATCGGTTCAGATTTAGATATAGCACCCACACGGATGAAAAAGGCTGTTTTTCATATGTTTGGCTATAAACATTATATGTTTGGAACAAAATTTTTAAACACAATATTTTTGAGTGCAACATATAATGTTCATAAACTAGCATAACATGTTTGGGACATATATGTTAATATGTTAGAACATATTATGTTTGGGACATAAAATGTTTGTAAATATAAAATGTTTGGATGCAAACATATATTAATTTAGAAATAGCCTATAAACATATATGTGTTTAGTAGCTTGGAGCGCTATTTAACAGGGAGCGATATTAAATTAAGTTGGTGGTTGTTGCTTGTTATTACAAAATTAACATTTTATTTTTCCTTGGGCAATTGATCAGCTACTTCTTTGATCCTTACAAACTGTGTAGTCCGCTGTTCGAATCCCCGTCCGGCAAAAGGTAAAAGTAAAATAAAAAAAATCATACAATTGAATAATTTCTTCTACAATGTTTGTATTACAGAAAAAGGTGCTAAGAACTAAAAAATCTCGTGGAAGTGAGAAAGATGTGGGGGAATATACAATTGGGCAGAAACAAAATTTTGAGCATTCAGGTCGAAAACCTATGTTGTTAGCACCTATATTACCTGTTTATTTTCATAATTCGTCATGATTGTAAATATATAAATAAATAACTAAAATTTTGAGCACAATATTGTTTGGGAGAATTTTTTTAAGCATATAATATTTTTGGGTGCAAAATGCTTCCAAACATATTATATGTTCACATAATAACATATTGTTTTTTGGAAGACAACATTATTGAATTTGGATGCAAAAATACAAAATGTTTGAAAGTTAGACTACCCAAACATATATTGTTTAGACTAATATGCTTTCAAACATATTATATATTGGAAGAGATCAAACATATAAATGTTTGGGCAATACCCAAAAATGTATATGCTTGAAGCAAAATATGTTTGGGAGTATATGTTACAGAAGCGATTTTTTGTGAGCGTGCATATATATCTTTCATCCGATTTGCACTTATATGGCCTTAAAAGCCAGAGTTTTGCCCTGAGTTGCTTCAAATTTTGCATAACAAGTACGTTCAATAGTATCGTTAAATATGCCAAATTTGATTCAAATCGGTTCAGATTTTGATATAGCTCCCATATATATCTTTCGTCCGATTTGCACTTATATGGCTTCAAAAGCAAGAGTTTTGACTTAATTTCCTTAAAATTTTGCACAAGGAATACGTTTAATAATATCATTTAGTGTGCCAAATTTGGTTGAAATCGGTTCATATTTAGATATAGCTCCCATATATATCATTTGCCCGATTGACATCCATATGACCACGGAGGGCAAACTTATTCTCCTATTTATGTTTTTTGCTGAGATAGCAGGATTATTATTATAACTAAATATGCATGTCAAATTTGGTCAAAATCGGTTCATATTTAGATATAGCTCCAATATGTATGTACGCCAGAGTATTTAGACCCATTTTCAATGGGAGTTTCCTCCAATTGACTCGATAGTTTCCACAAAGAATACATTTAATATGCTAACTAAGTGTGTCACACTGCAATGCCAAACTTTCCACAGAACGGTCGAATTTTAAATAAAGCTCCGACTTGTGGAAATATCGCCCGAATTGGCCATATAATATATCACAACCCACAATGGACCACATATCTTGGCGAGATCTAACCAATTTCCTTGTGAAATCGCCACTGATGAGTAGCAAAAATTGTAAATATTACTCAAATTGTCCTATATCTCCAATACGTATGTATGACCCGATAAATCATAAATGTTCTTTTGTACAATTGTATCAAAATTGCCTTAGCTTTCATCCCAGGGTGTTAGCCGATTTAATTTTTAATTCTGGCGATTTTGTAGAAGTACAAAAATTGTGTCCAAATCGTTTCATAAATAAATATTTGTATATGGGAATATAAACCTTGATAATAACTCCCAACAAATTTGAAGGAGTTGAGATGGTAACACAAATTTTGGTCTACATAGTGGTGAAGGGTATAATGTAGTCGGCCCCGCCCGACTTTAGACTTTACTTACTTGTTTTTATATTCGATTTGTTTTCCTTGCATGATTTTTATAACCACGTTTCATGATTTTTACAAACCACAACCACAACAAATGGTGATGGGAGTATAATAAGTTTGCAGATCCGTTTGTAACACATCACATTTTTATTTCCGACTATATAAAGTGTGTATATTCTTGATACGGAAGAAATTCGAAGACTATATAACGATGTCTGTATGTCTGTCTGTTGTAATCACACTACAGCAATCATTTGTCTGCAGCATTGGCGTAGCTAGGGGGGTGCTGGGGGGGGCTATGCCCCCCCCAGAATAATCAAAGCTACAGTTGATTTATATTTTAATTCAAGCTTTGCGATGTGTTTAATCCAATTAAGATTGTGGCAGAGAGAGTATGTTAAGCATATTTTTTAGTATTGATATTTACATTACAACTAAAAACACGTAATAAAAACACTAAAAGGAAACTTGAGACGCACATTTTCAAAAATAGTCAATTTATAACTACGTTGATTAAAATCATAAATCGTCACATGCCCAATTTACCATCTAAAATCGTCAAAATCACGAAAAATCCACAGAGTTGGCACCGCTGCTCTCGACAGTTGCTTCGTTGTATTCTGTTCTCAGAGAATTTCTAAAAACTAATCGAAGATAGAAGTTTTATAATATTCAATTTATTTTTTGCCTTTTATTTAATTTTTTATTCTTAGTATTTTTTATACACGATGAATATATTAAGTTTATGTTTTGCTTTATGATGTCTAGTCCTGTTTTAAAACACACATTTTAAATAAAATTTAAAAATCATATGTTTGTTGTCTTGAATTAAAAATAAATTACAAACAATATTTTTCAAACACATACTTAAAGCAATGCTTTTATTTTTTGTTATATTAAATAATGGTAAGATGCTATTTGATTATTTATAGCGGTGTCGTGGAACCGGCTCCCACATACAATAAAATATTTTTTGTCTTCAACCATGAAATTAATTGATCTAATTAATTATACCCTTCACCACTACTGTGGTACAGGGTATAATAAGTTTGTGCATTTGTATATAACGCCAAGAAATAGTGGTCATAGACCCATCTTTTAGTATACCGATCGGGTAAGAATTAAAATCTGAGTCGATTTAGCGATGTCCGTCTGTCTGTCTGTCTGTCCGTCCGTCTGTCTGTATATGTAATTTTGTGCACAAAGTACAGCTCGCAATTTAAGTCCGATCGTCCTCAAATTTGGCATAGGGCCGTTTCTTGAGACAGAGACAATTGCTATTGGTTTTGGAAAAAATCGGTTCAGATTTAGATATAGCTGCCATATATATTTATCCCCGATCTGGTCATAATTGGCGTGTTTATCAACCGATGTTCTTCAAATTCAGTACATCCGAATATTTTATGAGTCTCAAAAAACTTGCAAAATATCAGCAAAATCAGTTCAGATTTAGATATAGCTCCCATATATATCTTTCGTCCGATTTAGACTCATATGACCACATAGGCCAAAGGTTACTACCGATTTTCGTGAAATTTTGCATAAAGAGTAGAATTGACATTCTACCAATGCTTGGTACACTTGATTGAAATCGGTTCAAATTTAGATATAGCTCCCATATATATCTTTCGTCCGATTTGAACTTATATGGCCACAAAAGCCAGAGATTTGCCGTGATTTGCTTCAAATTTTGCACAAGGGGTACGTTTAATAGTATCGTTAAGTGTGTCAAATTTTGTTAAAATCGGTTCAGATTTAGATATAGCTCCCATATATATCTTTCGTCCGATTGAACTTATATGGCCTCAAAATCCAGGGTTTTGCCGTGATTTGCTTCAAATTTCGCACAAGGAGTACGTTTAGTAGTATAGGTAATTGTGCCAAATTTGGTTGAAATCGATTCAGATTTAGATATGGCTCCCATATATATCTCCCGTCCGATTTGCACTCATATGACCAGGGGGGCCAAAGTTATACTCCCATTTACGTGAAATTTCGCATAGATAGCAGAATTATTATTCTAACTATACATGTCAAATTTATTCAAAATCGGTTCAGATTGTATATAGCTCCCATATATACGTACACCAGAGTTGGGGAAATATGGTCGACTGTTTCATATTTTAGACCCATTTTCAATGGGATTTTCCTCCAATTGACTGGATAGTTTCCACAGAGAATACAAATATGGCCAAAATTCTCACAGTTTACACAAAATTCTGTGATGATTTCCCCATATCCTACACACTGCAATGCCAAAATTTCCACAGAACGGATGAGTTTTAAATAAGGCTCCAAGTCGCCCTACACATATCTTGGCGAGATCTAACCAATATCCTTGTAAAATCGCCACTGCTGAGTAGCAAAAATTGTAAATATTACTCTAATTGTCCTATATCTCGAATACATATGCATCGCCTGAAAAATTAAAAATCTCTTTTGTACAATTGCATTAAAATTTCTCTCGCTTCATATTTCCCATATTTTTTACTAACATTGTGTATCATCCCAGGGCGTTAGCCGATTTAAATTTTAATTCTAGAGTTTTTGTAGAAGTACAAAAAATTGTTTCCATTAAAAGTATTTGTATCTGGAAATGCAAACCTTTATATAGCTCCCAGCAAATTTTAAGTAGTTGAGATGGTAACACAAATGTTTGTCTACATAGTGGTGAAGGGTATAATATAGTCGGCTCCGCCCGACTTTAGATTTTACTTACTTGTTTTTAATTGAAATGTATTCAATCAAAAAAAATGATAGTATCAATCATGTATAGTTTTATCAATAGGGGTAATTTATCGCTTCGGAAATTTCGACAAAATTTTGAAGGATGTCTGGGGGGGCATAGCCCCCCCCAGAGAAAATTTCTAGCTCCGCCAATGGTCTGCAGGCAGTTTCAAGTTTGAAAATGGTCCATGTTTCAATTTAGGCCCGATACACCGATTTGACTACTTGAGGGTATGGAAGCCGCAAATTTAATCCGATTGGTTTGAAATTTGAAATCAAGAGGCATTTCGATTTCGTAAATAACTGTGCCAAATTTGGTATATATACAGTGGGGAGCAAAACCGAGTGCATGTTTTCACTTTTTGCAATCTTTATTAAATAGAAAATGTCTAGTAAGTCCCACAGAGATTGGGTCGCTGATGAGTGGAAATAGGTTTAATGATCAGATGACACAAAAATAAACCGTTTTTAATCTGATGCAATAGAACATTACTGATAACGACCTCCGAACATTACTAGTAATGACAAAGTCTCCAAAAAGTCTCAGACAAACCGTAAAAAATATAGGGGAAAAAAGGAAACTAACTTGATATTGTGCAATCAAATTTGCCAGGATTTGAAAACCTATTTACGATTTTCCATTGTTCTTATATAATATTACACAAGTAAATACAACCGGACAAAGTTCCGCTAAATACTTTCATGCACAATCGAATTATTTGGGTTGTGGTAACAGTTGCCGATGGCAATATATACTTTTATTTCTTAATATGGTCTTCTAAATTGTATGTTAGGTTCTTTATTATAAGTGAATGTTTGAAGTCTGATATTTTTGAAATAGAACTGTGGCTGAACTTATGATTTAAGTTCCTAAATTTATGTTTAGTCTAATTTTTAGTCGATTTAATTAAAAAAATAGTAATTGATAATAAAACTATTCTTTCATATTTGAATATCTTAATAACGCGACGCCAAAAAAGTAGTAAAATGTCCTTTTTGGGGCCGGAAGTGGTGCAAAATTTGCGCAGAAGCGATGAATTTAACATGGACATGTCATAGGACGGAGGCCCATCATTTCAACAGCCGTTGCTCTGAATTTGCATTATTACCTAAGGTGTGATCCGAATTCAGTGTTTTGAATATGTATTAAAAATTGTGTGATATTTTTCCAAATAAATAACTTTTAAAATTTTTTATGATTTTTAATGCATTCTAACGCTTATCCGAAAAGTTTGACCTCGAATATTTTCAAAAATTATGGATTTTTTTAGAAAGGATTTAGCATGTTTGTGGCAAAATGTGAATAATGTGGACAATTTTATTAATTCTTACTCTTTTTGACCTAACAAATATTACCCATTAAAATTATGAAAAGAACGAATTAAAAAGCTGTGTAGTTTATAATTAACTTCTTTGTGAGGATATTTTTGGAAGTGCTTTTTGTACCATTAGAACAACTCTCAAATTTTTTTGCTGGGAAAAATTGTGGAACTACTTTTAGTTACTTTATTAAAAATTAATTGTCTACTTATGTTGAAGTCTGATTTTTATTCATATTTATGAATAAACAAATAAGGAAAGTCTAAAGTCGGGCGGGGCCGACTATATTATACCCTGCACCACTTTGTAGATCAAAATTTTCGATACCACATCCGTCAAATATGTTGGGGGCTATATATAAAGGTTTGTCCCAAATACATACATTTAAATATCTCGACATTTAAATACTCGATCTGGACAGAATTTGATAGACTTCTACAAAATCTGTAGACTCAAAATTTAAGTCGGCTAATGCACTAGGGTGGAACACAATGTTAGTAAAAAAATATGGGAAAGATTTAAATCTGAAGCAATTTTAAGGAAACTTCGCAAAAGTTTATTTATGATTTATCGCTCGATTTATATGTATTAGAGGTTTAGGAAAATTAAAGTAATTTTTACAACTTTTCGACTAAGCATTGGCGATTTTACAAGGAAAATGTTGGTATTTTGACCATTTTTGTCGAAATCAGAAAAACATATATATGGGAGCTATATCTAAATCTGAACCGATTTCAAACAAATTTGGCACGCAAAGCTACAATGCTAATTCTACTCCCTGTGCAAAATTTCAACTAAATCGGAGCAAAAAATTGACCTCTGTGGTCATATGAGTGTAAATCGAGCGAAAACTATATATGGGAGCTATATATAAATCTGAACCGATTTCAACCAAATTTGGCACGCATAGCTACAATGCTAATTCTACTCCCTGTGCAAAATTTCAACTAAATCGGAGCAAAAAAGTGGCCTCTGTGGTCATATGAGTGTAAATCGAGCGAAAACTATATATGGGAGATATACCTAAATCTGAACCGATTTCAACCAAATTTGGCAAGCATAGCTACAATGCTAATTCTACTCTCTGTGCAAAATTTCAATTAAATCGGAGTAAAAGATTGGCCACTGTGGTCATATGAGTGTAAATCGGTCGAAAGCTATATATTGGAGCTATATCTAAATTTGAACCGATTTCAACCAAATTTGGCACGCACGGCTATTATGCTAATTCTACTCCCTGTGCAAAATTTCAACCAACTTGGGGTAAACCTCTGGCTTCTGGGACCCCATTAGTCCATATCGGACGAAAGATATATATAGGAGCTATATCTAAATCTGAACCGATTTCAATAAAATTTAGCACACTTGACTATAGTACTAATTGTTCTTCTTGTGCAAAATTTTAAGCAAATTAGGGTGAAACTCTGGCTTCTGGGGCCATATAAGTCCATATCGGGCGAAATATATATATGGGAGCTATATCTAAATCTAAACCGATTTCTTCCAAAATCAATAGGGATCTATTCTGAGCCAAAACACATACTGGTGCCAAATTTGAAGTCGATTGGACTAAAACTGCGACCTAGACTTTGATTACAAAAATGTGTTTACGGACAGACGGACATGGCTATATCGGCTCAGGAGCCCACCCTGAGCATTTTTGCCAAATACACCATGTGTCTATCTCGTCTCCTTCTGGTTGTTGCAAACATATGCACTAACTTATAATACCCTGTTCCACAGTGTGGCGCAGGGTATAAAAATTATTGAAACTATAACTTCAGTCTATTAATTTTTAGCTAGGGGTCTATAGCCCCCCCCCAGGAAAATTGTCTAGCTACGCTAATAACCTTGAGAATCAAGTTGTTTTTCAAAAAGACGGCAAACTCAATGTTTGTCGGAGCACAGTTCTCAAAAGGCTACAACAAAGCCCCGATTTCAATTCCATTGAGAATTTATGGTCTCTGTTTAAAATGTGCTTGAGGTTACATCAAAGAGCACCAAAAAATAGCGATGAGCTCTAGAAGTATGTCAGTTAAACCCATAATTAGAATTAAAGAACTATGGGCTACATACTAAGACATTTGATTTTTATGTATTATGCATAAAGTGCAAAACTGAATTTAGACTTATTTTTATTTTATTTTAATAAATGCATTAGTATAGGTATATAATTTATCTGAATGTACAGTTTTTTTTATCAGGAAATAAATTAAAAATGAAATAAATTTTGTAGCAATTGGACTCAATAGACGGCTTTTATTAAGCAAATAAAGCATACTCCTATCACTAGGTCACAAATAACAAAATTTTCTCTGTGAATTGGTTCTAGCATAATTTTTCTCATTGATTTTGACATACTAAACACGAAAATGAGTTTTAAAAAATTTTCTGTCGATTGGTTTTCGAGATACAAATTTTTGAACTTTTTTTTTAATTTTTGGAGGTACACTTACAATTTTGATCATATCTTTCGTCTTCTTTGACCTATTTGATCCTAGTGCTACTCAAATTAAAGAATTTAGCCGTCTACAACTCATTCTCAGAAAATTTTCAAATCGGGTAAGTAGAAAAAAGCATATTGTTGATTTGGTCTTTTCGGTCTTTTACCAAAAAAATATAAGTCCGCTAGTTGTTGTAAGATTTTGTTAAGTAAGGGCTTATTTTCTTTGTTTCAGCTATACATAAAAAAACCAAAATTGTTAGCATCGTGTTTTATATTTTATGTGAATTTTTATATGTTTTTTTCTGCCACATTTTTACTAAAAAAACGCCGTTTTTTAACCTTTTTAAGCCGCCAACATCCAAACTACTTACCCGATTTGAAAATTTTCTGAGAATGGGTTGTAGACAGCTAAATTCTTTAATTTGAGTAGCACTAGGATCAAATAGGTCAAAGAAGACGAAAGATATGATCAAAATTGTAAGTGTACCTCCAAAAATTAAAAAAAAAAAGTTAAAAAATTTGTATCTCGAAAACCAATCGACAGAAATTTTTTAAAACTCATTTTCGTGTTTAGTAGGTCAAAATCAATGAGAAAAATTATGCTAGAACCAATTCACAAAACGACTGTTGGCTAGTGTATGTAGTCAACATGCACTCGGTTTTGCCCCCCACTGCAGGTCCGACCACCCGAATTGACTTTTTGGGGTTATGGAACACAGAAAGAAATTTCACGAAAATTTGTCCAATTAAAATTTTAATTGAGTTTTAAAAAATATTCAATTAAAAATTTTATTGACACAACAAATTGTTTAAGTGAAACTAAAATCAATCACAAAAATAAATAGTATTAATTAATTTTTTAATTGACTTTTAATAATTTTTTTCTGTAATTGAAGACGTTTTAATTAAAACATTAATTGGATCAATTAATTTCGTGATTGAATCAGAAAAAAAAATATTTTGTGTGAAGCCGCAATTTTAATCCGATTGGCTTAAAATTTGAAATCCAGAAGTATTTCGAGCTCGTAAAGAGCTGGTATTTATTAGTCCATGTTTTGATAGACCGATATTTTTATCCGATTTTCCCGAAATCTATCCGCTTTTAAATTAATGGGCATCTAGACATCGTAATTTGTATCCAATTGCCCTGAAATAAATCTAGAGGTATGGTTCATAAAGAGATAAGGCGAATTCCCAAATACACTGATCTCCTGATTTAATGTAAGATCATTTAAATCGCCCAAATTCTTAAAAAAAAATTTACTTGTCGAGCTGATTCGAGTAATGGGGATAAAATCGACAAAATTCAGATTTCAAATTCTATGAAAAGAGTTATATTATTTGATGATGTTTCATACTTCTAAGACCTGATGTTTTATTTTCGGGAGGGGTAGCATTTAAATCGTATGAGATCGCATGTTGCGTCAAATTCACCTCATCAAATTCAGAGGAAACTATTATATTTGAATTTACGAATTTTCGACCGTACACACATGACAAAATGTAATGTCTTCTATTTAATTTATACCAGTTATACACTGAAAGAAGAGTTTTCTTTTCTGAGAAACGAAATTGTACACAAACGAAGTTTTTTGGAAGCTAACAAATTTTCTTTAAAAGCAAATAAAAAATTTTGGAGGCAATTGTTACATCGTTTGTCACAGATTCGAGTTTACTCGTATTTGCTCTTGCAGAAACGAATTTACATTAAAAGAGAATTTCGTTTATCTAAAAGTTCGTTCCGCAGGAATTTAGTTTTTCTTAGTTTTATTAAGTTTGTATATCATAAGTTTGTATATTAAATTTATACACATATTGTATTAGTATATTTTCGGAAACCATTTTATATCAAAATTACACACGTAAACTTTTTTTGGAGATTATTGATAAACAAATTTATAAACATTTGGGGGTTTGAGTGGAGGAATAAAAAATCACTTGGAAGCACGGTCTGCCATCAAGGCCTTTTTCATTCGGAAAGCTTTTTTCTCAAAGATCTTAAAACAGTACTCGTAGATGGTGACCATGTTCTTTTAATGAATAAATTTCTTTTAATTCGTATTCTACACGCAAAAAAATAATTCTTTCCTCCCAAACGAAATTTTAGACAAACAAAGTTCGTTTCTCATTTGCTTTTCGCTGTAAGGGAGTGTATTTGGAAGAAAAGTATATACTTTTTGTGATAAACGTTTATTCTTTTCCAGGATGTAAAAACAATTTCATAAAGACTAACTCAAAAAAAATTTTTTTTCTGGCTAATTGCATTTTCCCTCACATCTTTCTCACTTCCACGAAGATTTTTAGTTCTTAGCACCTTTTTCTGTAATACAAACAATGTAGAAGAAATTATACGATTTTATAAATTTTTAAAATTTTTTTACCTTTCGCCTGGACGGAGAATCGAACCGCGGACCATGCACTTTGTAAGCCAACACACTAACCACTGAGCTATGTACCTGTTATGGTCATCAATAGATAAATATCCATATAAGTTATATTTATATAGCATAGCTTGCGGCGCCCACGAACCGAATAAACAAAGTTTATTTAACAGAAACAAACATTTAGTTTGGCACCGTGGAGCAGGGGTTGTTACGTCAGACTCTCATGCCAAGGGTCGTGGGTTCGATCCCTGCTTCGACCAAAGTTTTTTTTTTTTTTTTTTTACATACATTCTACATATGTTCGGAAGATTCCGAAAAAAATGTTCAACATTACATTGTACTATATTAAATTTTGAACTGTAAAATGTGTTTTATTAAAGACCAAAAGTCAGAAAAGAAGAGTGTTTGATATAAACGACATGGACTCTGTTGTTGTTTCAAAAATAACTTTTTTTATTGAAAAAATAAAAACTTTGTAACAAACGAATTTTTTTGGTGATAAAAGTTTAAAATTTTCGAAGCAATTCAAAAAACTCTAACAAAAGAAAAACGTTTTCGGTACACGTTTTCCAAACGTTTTTTTTCTTTGCGTGTAATTGCTGAAACCCATCACATTTCGATTCACCCCAATATCTATGCATAGTTCTCCTGTCTTTCTCATCTCGATTGATACAGTTAACGTGTAAACGTTCTCCAATGCGTTTTAAATGTCCACCCTTCCGTTGTAGCTGTTCGTCTGTCGGTCCATGAACACAAATATTTGTTTTTAATAGTTTTGTTGGTTGGAATCGTATTTTTCCCCTTTGCCACCTCTGTTGTTATTGTCATTGTTGATCCTTTTTGGACGACGTTTGTTTGGAATGTAAATAGGATTTCCGTCCAAATGTGACAGTTGAGTTGGTTAATCAAAGCGTTTAATATACGAAATTATAACACTTGTTGTTTGCTTGTCGCATTAAAGTTGCACGAGTGAAGAGAATGTGTTTGTTGGAAAGCAGGAATCATTGAATGTCAACATATGTAAGTCGAACGATGAATTCCAGAAAATGTGCTAGGTAAATCTTCCAAAAAGCGAGTATATCCTATAAAAATATTTCACTAATGTATAACGCAACTAGCTGACACAAGTTCGTGCACTGTTAGAAAAATATGTTTCTCATATATTCCGATATAAACAAAATGTGTTTCGGTCACAATTTTTAAACACAATATATTTAAGTGCAAACATGTAATGTTCCTATGTTAGAATATATTATGTTTGGGGCATGGATGTGTCATAAAAATAATATGTGTGAATGTAAACATATATAAATTTACAAATTTCGAGTAAACATATATATGTTGTGATATTTTATTCAGAGAGCGACAGAGAGAGAATAGACATTTGAAAAAAAATCAGCATGTGTTTTCGCCTTGAGAGCAGCATTTTATGTATGTGGTTTTTCATTCAACCGTCGAACGGAACGGACGTGTTTTTTAATAGCGGATAAAATCATCGTAATAAGTACCTACTAAGAATTTCAAGTGTGGTGGGATATTAGGCCACCATGCAGAGAAATTCAAAGACATCCACTGGGTTTCTAACTTCAGGGCCCAGTGGCCGGGTATCGACTAGAGTTATAAATTTGGGCAATGACCAAGAGTTAGGCCCAATTTAGTCGACCTGTAGACGGGTCGACAGGTGGCGACACTTTGACAAGACGAACCTTTTCCAAGGTAACGGCATCAAAAGGAGGTAATCCCTCACGAAAGAGATTCAAGGAACGCAGAAATGCTTTGTTTATCCTAAAGAAATTAGGATCAGTCGACCCAAGCACGTTGTCGGCTAAACAAAGCGATTCCTTAAAATGGGCTCAAGGAATTCTTGAGGCTGGAAAAAGGGAACGATCACCGGATGAGCTGCCATCCTCCAAAAGGGATCAACGATCATTTGCCTCAGTTGCTAAAGACAGCCTTGTGATGGCTATCATTAATAAAAGAGCATTGGACGGTATGGTTCCAAAGCAAAAATGGGGGGAAATTGAGAATGCTTTGTCTGGCGTCTACTCACAGGTGCTGGAAAAGTTTCCCGGACCAGATCCAACAGCTGATTGGAAGGTTGGCCGTTTGGATGAAGTGGATGGGTCAAGACGGCATGCAGTGTTTAAATTGAACACTCAGTGTCTTTGCCACATCTAGCAAAGTCTCAGGGCCGTGTATGTTATGGCTTTCATTATATCCAAATGAAGTTGTATAAAAACGATCAGCTAAAGGATTCAGAAATGGACAAGCCTCTGTCTGAATCAGAAGTAAGCGGATCCTCTTGCGAAGTCGAGGGAGATACCAAAGTTGAATACATGGATAGATACCGTATGCGTGAGGAGGCTTCTACTGCATCAGAACTCACCAAAGTTGAACCTATGGTTATTGCGAGAGTCACCGATATCTATGAAGTGGACTTTCTTGATGACTCGATTGAAGCTGCTGATGTGACGGTTGTTGAAAATCTCGATGGTCCTACGGATCCTCCAGATAAATCTTCATCATTGTAAGGCTGCATGTGCTGCCTTAAAAGTTCTCCTGATAAAAGGGGACATAGACATAGTTCTTATTCAAGAACCATATGTTTATAGAAACAAAATATGTGAATTAAGTTCTCCGGGGTTCAAACTATTGCAGTATACTTGTAATGATGTAATTCGAGCCTGTATAATTGCTAAAAACGAGCTTAACTTGTTTCTGCTTCCTTCAATGTACAATGCAGACACTGTCGTTGCCAATTTAGAAATATCCAAATGCAAATATTGGGTATCTTCGGTCTATATGGGACATGACAGGGAGATGCCTCCATGTGCCGTTAAGACCTTAGTTGAGGAGTCACTGAAAACAAAGACGAAACTCATTATGGGATGCGATGCGAATGCGCATCATAGTATATGGGGAAGTAGTGATACTAATGCAAGGGGAGAGTCGCTAATAGAGTTTATTTTGCGTACTAATCTGGTAGTTTGCAACAAGGGAGATGCCCCAATCTTTGTCACTAAAAACAGGCAAGAGGTTTTGGACATCACCTTGGCCTCGCAAGAACTGAATGAAATGATATCTGAATGGCAGGTTTTAAATGAACACAGCTTCTCAGATCATCGCTACATCAGTTTCAAATTTCATGTTCATACCACCAAGACCACATTTCCGCCAAATGTTAGGAAAGCTGACTGGAATAGGTATAGGGAATCGTTCAATATGATGATAACGGAAATAACAGAGACAAATATGAGCACTGTGCAAGTTATCGAACACGCAGTGAAGAGGATTACTAAGGCCTTCAACATTTCACTAAAAGCTGCACAGATAAAAATAAGTTTGAGAACCAATAACTTTTGTTGGAAAACCAATAACAAAATTTGTTAATTTTCCTACAACAAACTAATTTGTACTTTTAATAACCATTATTACAAAAAAGTTGTTAGCAATCGTTACCATCAGAAGGAAACAAATAATTTGTGTTCTCAATAACATAATTTGTAAGTAATTTGTTGAGCATCCAACAGTTCAAAATATTTGTTGTTGAACGTTAAGTTTAATCCTCAACAAATATTTTTGAATTTGAACGAAAAAATTTGTATGTGGTTTGTTGGAGTCTATCAATGACCTGCAACAAATTTATTGGTGTATTGACAAAAAATTAAATTGAAATTGACAGAATTATTGCAACAAAATTGCACAATTGCCGGAATAACTTTGGAGATATTTTGTTAAGTACACACAGAGAATGAATATGACAAAATGCTATTTTTGGACGGGGAACATGTAACATTTTTGTGTCGAAAATCCTATACTCAGTTTTGTAAATGTATGACGATTTTAAATTTGAGTAGTCCAGGGTCTAGCAAACATTTTGACAACTTTTTGCCCAGTGATATATATTCTAGTTAATTAGAATTGTAATAACTCTCATCCCGATATTAATACGGGTTTATTAATTATCTCATACAACAAACACATTTAACTACCAAATTTAAAAAATATAAATTTTTTACAGGCATTTATAAATGCTTTTCTGTATTCTCTGATGAATGAGCTCTTTGCTTGCTATCATACACGTGCATGTGCTCATACTCATTTTGTTCTAACGGTATACTTCGTATGCATCTTTTAGCTTTCGTAGATGTTTTCAACGATGTGCGCGTAACCAGTCTTGTATTTTTGTTTTTGTTTTCATATCGATAGCAGTCAACTAATTTCGCAACAAAACAATTTGTTGAAAATTCAGAATATTTCTATTATTTCCTCTGTCAAGCATCTACAAACACATTTCAACAACAAATGTCCCATATTCAATAGACAAATTTGTTGAGCATCAGCAGACTTTACATACAAATAAAGTTGTTAATATTTATTTGCAGTTATTTTTTTGTGTGTGCATGCCCTAAGGGGAAGCCAAGGGGAAAAATCGACCACCATGGTGGTCTACGGAGTTAGGTAATATGAGGAAATCGTGCAGGAAGCTCTTTAACAAAGCAAAGTCCACCAGAGCTCCTGTGGATTGGGACGCTTACAAGAAGAATCTGAAAGGATACAAGCGAGAACTGAGAAAGGCTCAGCATAACTCTTGGAATGATTACTGCAGCAGCATTGAGAATACGTCCAAGGCTTCCAGACTACGGAAGGTTCTAGCATCCACGAGCTCCGCTCCAGGTTTCATTAAAACATCGGAGGGCAATTGGACAACGTCCAGTGAGGAGACGCTGGAGGTACTATTGGACACACATTTTCCCGGAAATCAGAAGGTTGAACCATGCACTGGCGGTGCCACAGTGGCTCAGCGGTCGTTTCCTATCGAGAAAATTGTATCAGAATCTAGAATAAAATGGGCGTTAAATAGCTTTGGATCATTCAAATCCCCCGGACCTGATGGAATTACTCCGGCGGAGTTACAAGCGGTGGCTGACAGAATTATCCCCTGGTTGTCGGCGATATATATAGGATGTATCAACTTAGCATATATTCCACGAAAGTGGAGGGAATCAAAAGTCGTTTTCATACCTAAAGCGGGAAAAGCCTCTCACTCGAATGCGAAGGATTTCCGACCAATCAGCTTATCATCATTCCTACTTAAGACTCTGGAGAGGATGATAGATATTTATCTTAGAACTAGCGTCGATTCAAGTTTGCTCTCGAAACGACAACATGCATACACGAAGGGCACGTCTACTGAGACCGCATTGCATGAACTGGTCAGCTTTATTGAAAGCTCACTATCTGTCAAAGAATACACAATCGTGGCGTTTCTAGACATCGAAGGGGCGTTCAATAATGTCCATCCGAGCTCGATATTAAATGGACTGACAACTCTGAATGTTGATCCAGGTATACTTAGGCTGTTAGACGAACTTCTAATAAAGAGACGTATTTCAGCCACACTAGGGCAAGCAAACATACAAAGGTATGTGAACAGAGGCACTCCCCAAGGAGGAGTTCTATCACCTCTTCTTTGGAATGTTGCTATAAACGACCTTCTGGTTTCCCTAGAAAAAGAAAGGATACAAGTGGTGGCGTACGCAGATGATGTGGCGCTAGCAGTCAGGGGAAAATTCCCATCAACAGTTAGAGATATTATACAGAGAGCCCTCCGGATGATTGAGAAATGGGCGAAAGATAATGGTCTTGGGGTAAATCCTGCAAAGACAGAACTAGTCATGTACTGCAAAGATCGCAACACTCCCACGGTAGGTCCATTTCCTTAGGGGGTATTGAAATTCCCTTTAGGGAGTGTACAAAATACCTTGGTGTTATTTTGGACAGGAAGCTGAACTTTAAGCTTAATATTGAAGAAAGGGCGAGAAAAGCAACTGTAGCTTTGTACTCGTGCAAAAAGACAATAGGGAAAAAGTGGGGACTAAAACCAAAAATTGTACATTGGCTATACACGGCAGTGGTTAGACCTATAATGCTATATGGTGTTGTAGTCTGGTGGCCGGCACTTCACCAGCCGACATGTTTAGACACAGTTCAGCGTATGGCGTGCTTGTGTATCTCAGGTGCATTCAGCAAGACAGGAACAAATTCCCTTAATGTCATACTGCATCTATTGCCTTTAGACATTTCGGCCAAACAGTCATCTGCAACAACGGCTGTGCGGTTGCGCGAGCTATCGCTGTGGTCGGAAAAAAGTTACGGTCACAGTTCGGTCCTCAAAATAATGCCAGATGTGCCTAGCGTAGTGGATTACACTTTGGCGAGTCCACTTTTCGACAAAAAGTTTGAGACTCTAATTCCCAACAGTGAGACGTGGTGTATACGGACCCCGGGGAATAAAAGATATATAGATTTCTACACTGATGGCTCCAAATTGGATGGCCAAGTGGGTTTTGGAGTATATTCTAAAGATCTGGAACTTCGAATAGCGAAAAGATTACCTGATCACTGTAGTGTTTTTCAGGCTGAAATATTAGCAATAAGAGAAGTGGTGAATTGGCTGAGAAGTAATGCTCCACGCAATATTGGCATTAATATATACTCAGACAGTCAACCTGCAAAAAATCCTTGGACTCTGTGTTCCTCAACTCGAAAACGGCCATCGACTGCCGCAAATCTCTCAATGAGATGGCTGAGCAGCACAATATTCACCTAATATGGGTGCCTGGCCACAGGAACATACCGGGGAACTGCGAAGCAGATGAGCTAGCAAGGCTAGGAACTACCTTACATATTCCAGGGGAACTAGAATCTGTTAGTATGCCTCTGGCTACCTGCAAGCTCTTACTGCGTGAGAAGGCTGTTACGATGGCAAATGTTCGATGGGAGAATTGCAAGGGTTGTAACGACACCAAGCAAATATGGCCCCATTTAAACTTAAACCGCACACTAGATATTCTAGTGTTCTCGAGACGCCAGATATCACTCCTGATATCTGCTATAACGGGTCGCTGCCTGATTTTGCAAAAAATATTGGTGCGAAGTATAATGACTATTGTATGAGCTGTCATGATGCGGAGGAAAAGGAATCAATAAAACACCTCTTGTGTGAGTGTCCTGTATTTTGTGTAAGGCGTAAGCAAATTTTAGGGGCATATAGCTTCAGATTACTGGCGGACCTAGAAAACGTTAACTTAAGCAGTCTGCTAATGTTTTTGGAACAATCTGGTTGGTTCAACAGAAGAAAATAATCGAGAAGGTTCAGCGGTTAAAACTAGAAGTGCCCATGTGTAATAGGTACTTTTAGTTAATGTGGTATCACAATGGACTGAATAGTCTAAGTGAGCCTGAATCTTAATCGGGCTGCCACTGTAACCTAACCTATGTGTGGACATATGTTTTGTTTATCATTTTGACATTATGTGCACAATTTTGTGTACCCTCCATCATAGGATGGGGGGTATATTAACTTTGTAATTCCGTTTGTAACACATCGAAATATTGCTCTAAGACCCAATAAAGTATATATATTCTGGGTCGTGGTGAAATTCTGAGTCTACCTAAGCATGTCCGTCCGTCTGTTGAAATCACGCTAACTTCCGAACGAAAAAAGCTATCGACTTGAAACTTGGCACAAGTAGTTGTTATTGCTGTAGGTCGGATGGTATTCACTTTTACATATAGCCCCCATATAAACGGACCCCCGGATTTGGCTTGCGAGCCTCAAAGAGAAGCAAATTTCATCCGATCCTGCTGTAATTTGGTACATGGTGTTGGTATATGGTCTCTAACAACCATGCAAAAATTGGTCCACATCGGTCCATAATTATATATAGCCCCCATATAAACCGATCCCCAGATTTGGCTTGCGGAGCCTCAAAGAAAACCAAATTTCATCCTATCCGGCAGAAATTTGGTACATGGTGTTGGTATATGGTCTCTAACAACCATGCCAGAATTGGTCCATATCGGTCCATAATTATATATAGCCCCCATATATACCGTTCTCCAGATTTAACCTCCGGAGCCTCTTAGAGCTGCAAAATTCATCCGATCATCTTCAATCATTTGGAACGTGGTATTAGTATATGGCCGCTAACTACCATATCGGTTAGGTTAAAGTGCACCGAAAGAAATTTCTTCGTAAAAAGAACGAAAAATTTCGTTAAAAGTACGAAATTTGTCATTGTTTTACAACCAAAGAAACTTTTCATTAAAAGTACGAAATATTTCGTACTTTTTACGAAGAAAAGTTCTTCCAAAATTTTCGTAGTTTGTAAGAAAAAAATTCGTACTTTTTATGAAGAATCTTCGTACTTTTTATGAAAAATCTTTGTACTTTTTATGAAACAATTTCGTTCTTTTATGAAAATTTTTCGTACTTTTTATGAAAAATTTTCGTACTTTTTATGAAAAACTTTCGTACTTTTTTTTCAAAAATGTTCGAACTTTTAGAAAAAAAATTATAGTCGAAAGTACATTTGGTTGTAGTTACAAGTGTGAAAAATGACACCACTACTTTACATCTTAAGTTTTTGAATAATTTTTAGTTTTATTGCTTGACTTTTATTCATAGCGCGCTATCACCCAAATGAGAAGTAGCATAGACTTACATAAAAAAATAGAATAAATGAATACACTCAAGGACATTATAAAAAACAATTTAATGCCGCGAACGGAAATTTTACAACTTCAATGAAACTTCTTCGTTATTTCAAAGAAAATGTTTCGTACTTTTTATGAAGAAATTTTAACGCAGAATGTTTCGTAACATATTAGTAAAAACTTCTTCACAAAATTCATGAAATGTGAAGAAAGTTTCGTTAAAAGTAAGAACTTTTTACGAAGAAAAGTTAATGTAGAATGTTTCGTAGAAGTTTCGTATATTCGTAAAATGTTCTTCGTAAAATTTACGAAAATGAATGAAAATTTCGTTATTTTAATGAAGAATTCAGGAAGAATAGTTAATGAAGAATTCTTCGTAAAATTAACGAAGAGAATTCTTTCGGTGTGGCAGCCCGATTAAGTTTCAGACTCATTTAGATTATTCAGTCCATTGTTATATATAGCCGATTCTCAATCACACAAACATTGGTCCATATCGGTTCACAATCATGGTTGCCACTCGAGCAAAAAATAATCTACCAAAATTTTATTTCCATAGAAAATTTTGTTAAAATTTTATTTCTATAGAAAATTTTGTCAACATTTTATTTCTATAGAAAATTTTGTCAAACTGAATTATATACGTATTTCATCGATCTTTTTATACCCTCCACCATAGGATGGGGGTATATTAACTTTGTCATTCCGTTTGTAACACATCGAAATATTGCTCTAAGACCCCATAAAGTATATATATTCTGGGTCGTGGTGAAATTCTGAGTCGATCTAAGCATGTCCGTCCGTCTGTCCGGCTGTCCGTCCGTCTGTGGAAATCACGCTAACTTCCGAACGAAACAAGCTATCGACTTGAAACTTGGCACAAGTAGTTGTTATTGATGTAGGTCGGATGGTATTGAAAATGGGCCATATCGGACCACGTTTACGTATAGCCCCCATATAAACCGATCCCCAAATTTGGCTTGGGGAGCCTCCCGGAGCAGCAAAATTCATCCGATCCGGTGAAATTTGGAAATTTGGTACCTGATGTTAGTATACGGCCTCTAACAACCATGCAAAAATTGGTCCATATCGGTCCATAATTATATATAGCCCCCATATAAACCGATCCCCAGATTTGACCACCGGAGCCTCTTGGAGGAGCAAAATTCATCCGATCCGGTTGAAATTTAGTACGTGGTCTTAGTATACGGTTTTTAACAACCATGCAAAAATTGGTCCATATCGGTCCATAATTATATATAGCCCCCATATAAACCGATCCCCAGATTTGACCTCCGGAGCCTCTTGGAGGGGCAAAATTCATCCGATCCGGTTGAAATTTGGTACCTGATGTTAGTTTACGGCCTGAGGTAATTAATAAAACCATATTAATATCAGGATTAGAGTTATTACAATTCTAATTAACTAGAATATATTTTGCAGGAAGCACATATATTATTGGATACTGCCGAAACATTAATATGTTTGTTTTATGTGAACATAATATATGCTTGAAAGCATTTTGAGCCCAAAAATATTATACGCTTGGAAGAATTTTTCCCAAAGACGATTGTGCTCATTCCCTAACATACTCGTAATTTGCATTTCCACGAAATATTTTAGTTCTTGGCACCTTTTTCTGTAATACAAATAATGTTGAAGAAATTATTCATTTTTATAAATTTTACCTTTCGCCTGCACGGAGAATCGAACCGAGGACCATACAGTTTGTAAGCCAACACACTATCCACTGGGCTACGTAGCTGTTATAGTCACCAGTAGATAATTATCGTTATAAGTTACATTTATATAGCATAGTTTGCAGCGCCCACGAGCCCGTGCAAACATAACATTATTTAACAGAAACATACATTTGTTTGCCACGTGGAGCAATGGTTAGCATGTCTGCCTTGCATGCAAAGGGTCGTGGGTTCAATCCCTACTCCGACGGAACACTTTTTTTTTAATTTACACATTTATATTTATACTATATTAAATTTTTATAATGAAACTTCGAAATGTGGGTTATTAAAGATGTATAGTCAGTAACAGTGCTTGATATAAACGAAATTGACCGGTTTTTAGATAAAATATTATTTTTTTATTGCAAAAATAACAATTTTGTAACAAAAAACTGTTTTTGGTACAAAACTTTAAAATTTGGAAGGAATTCAAAAACTCTAACAAAAGAAGAACGTGGAATCGAGTATAAACATACATAAATAATTTTATAATATAAACATAAATTTATTTAGGCGTGAACAGTTTTTTACTAGCATTTAACACCATCGCTCTAAAATGCCTTTTATTTTTCTTTAATAATTCATTTTAAAGAAAATAAATTTTTTAAATTGTTTTAGCTGCAAAACTCGAACTTAATGCCCGCTTTTATATTTGATGGTGTCCGTCAACTCCTCGTGGACTACTTATTAATAAGGAGGAACTAAACTTTGTTTTTATACATTTTACTGTGTCATTTTTCACTATTTCCTCTTTATTTCATTTTACTGTCCCAACTCTAAAAAGATTTAGTGCCCTTTCGTTATTTTTATGAAGACCCCTGATTTTTTTAACGAACCAAAAAAAAAAAAAATTGTGCCCATGATGCCAAAATGATAAACAAAACGCATGTCCACACATACATAAAATGCTGCTCTCAAGGCGAAAACATATCCTGTTTGTTTTTCAAATGTCTATGCTCTTGGTTCCGAATGTCTATTCTCTTTATTCAAATTAAATAATATTTATTTAGACTTAAGCATATCAAATTTTGGCCCTATCCTAAAACAGTTTTCCGAAACAACATACAAGCGGTTTCACAGAAATTGTTCTCTTTTGATTCTTTCGCTGTGTTATGTTGATATCTTTCGTCAATTCTCCCGGTTTCCATTTCTATTTCATTCTCTATACTCTCTCTGTCGCTTTGAATTTAATATCACAACATATGCATGTTTAGTCGAAATTTGTAAATTTATATATGTTTGCATTCACACATATGATTTTTATGAAACATTCATGCCCCAAACATAATATATTCTAACATATTAACATAGATGTCCCAAACATTTAGTGTTAGTTTAGGAACATTACATGTTTGCACTTAAATATATTGTGTTTCAAAATTGTGCCCGAAACACATTTTGTTTATATCGGAACATATGAAAAACATATTTTTCTAACAGTGTAGCACTGGGCAAATAGTTGTCAAAATGCTTGCTAGACCCTGGACTACACATATTTAAAATCGTCATACATTTACAAAACTGAGTATAGGATTTTCGACACAAAAATGTTACATGTTCCCCGTCCAAAAATAACATTTTGGTCATATTCCTTCTCTGTGTGTACTTAACAAAATATCTCCAAAATATTTCCGGCATTTTTTTCAATTTTGGTGCAATTCATAGCATAATTCAATTTAATTTCAATTTAATTTTTTGTCAATACACCAATAAATTTGTTGCAGGTCATTGATAGACTCCAACAAACCACATACAAATTTTTTCGTTCAAATTCAAAAATATTTGTTGAGGATTAAACTTAACGTTCAACAACAAATATTTTGAACTGTTGGATGCTCAACAAATTACTTACAAATTATGTTATTGAGAACACAAATTATTTGTTTCCTTCTGATGGTAACGATTGCTAACAACTTTTTTGTAATAATGGTTATTAAAAGTACAAATTAGTTTGTTGTAGGAAAATTAACAAATTTTGTTATTGGTTTTCCAACAAAAGTTATTGGTTCTCAAACTTATTTTTATCTGTGTAAAAATGAAATTAAGTACGAAACACGATAAATTTTAAATGCATTTAAAATGGTGTTAAATCCCAGCAAAAAAAGCGTCGCCAAAAAAGTAATGAAAATGTTCTTTTTGGATCCGGAAGTGGAGCAAAATTGACGCAGAAGCGATGAATTTAACATGGGCTTGTCATAGGACGGAAGGCCTCCATTTCAACAGCCGTTGTACTGAATTTGCATCACTGCTTTAGGTGTTATCCGAATTCAATGTTTTGGATGTAAATTAAAAATTCTGTGATATTTTGTCAAATAAATAATTTTTATAATTTGTTTATAATTTTTAATGGATTCTAACGCATGTCGGAAAGGTTTGAACTCAAATATTTTCAAAAAATCACAATTTTTTCAGATTGAATTTAGCATTTTTTTCGACAAAATTTAAATGATTTGTACCATTTTATGAATTCTTACTCTGTTTTTAACCTATTTGAAACAAAAAAGTTAAAATTACCCATTAAAGGTATGAAAAAACCAAGTTATAAAAAAATTGAATTAAAAGAACTTCCTGGGGAGTTAAAATAAAGAACATCATTGGGAGCGCATCTTCCCGAAGTGCTTTTAAAGGTGTGCCTTTGGAAGAACTTCCAAATTTTTTTGCTGGGATGCTAGTCAAAAACTGTTCACTCCGAAATAAATTTATGTTTATATTATAAAATTATTAAGTATGTTTATACTCGACTCCACGTTTGAATTGAATTCCTTCCAAAATTTCAAGCTTTTATACTAAAAACAGGTTTTTGTTACAAAATTAATATTTTTGCAATAAAAAAATAATATTTTATTCAAAAGCTCAGTCCATTTCGTTTTATCATGCACTGTTCTTTTCTGACTGTAAATCTTTAATATCCTACATTTCGAAGTTTTATTATAAAAATTTAATATAGTATAAATATAAATGTGTAAATTAAAAAAAAATGGTGTTCGGTCGGGGCAGGGATTGAACCCACGATCCTGGGTTCAATCCTTGCATGCAAGGCGGACATGCTAATCATTGCTTCACGTGGCAAACAAATGTATGTTTCTGTTAAATAATGTTTTGTTTGCATCGGCTCGTGTGCGCCGCAGCCTACGCTATATAAATATAACTTATAACGATAATTGTCTATTGATGACCATAACAGCTACGTAGCCCAGTGGATAGTGTGTTGGCTTACGAACTGTATGGTCCTCGGTTCGATTCTCCGTCCAGGCGAAAGGTAAAATTTAAACAAAAATTATAAAATTGAATAATTTCTTCAACATTATTTGTATTACAGAAAAATGTGTCAAGAACTAAAAAATTTCGTGGAAGTGAAAATTATGTGAGGGAATGAGCACAATCTTCTTTGGGAGAAAATTCTTCTAAGCATACAATATTTGTAGGCTCAAAATGCTTTCAAACATATAATATGTTCACATAAAACAAACATAATCATGTTTTGGCAGTATCAAATAATATATGTGCTTCCTGCAAAATTTGTTTGGAAATATGTTTGGTACTTTTACTACAGTTTCTTTGTATTTCTTCAAAATGTTCAAAATATCATGTCCAAAAAAATGCTTTGAGAACCATTTGTACTTAAAATTTTTCCATCCTTTCAAAGATATATTATATATGTAAATTAACATTATGTCGGTTTTTGTTCTATACAAAATTTATTAAAGTTTTTTTATTTAAATGAAGTTACTTTGAATGTTCTAATGTGTTCATAACAATACACTGGTAGTAAAAGCTCCTCTATATTAATAAAACTTTTCTTTAAAATCCAGCCAACGCAGCAATTCCCTAAATATAACACTGTTTTTTATCACTTGGGCCTTCCAATACCTCTCTGCCTTCGTGTGAGTTCCTGCAGAACACACCCTAATCGATGGATTCACAATTCCCACATTTAGGACCATAAATAGTTGTACATAATTTGGTTTGTATAGGTCCATGTTTGGTATAGTCTCTATATACACCGATTTCACGATTTTATTTCTTAGGCTTCTTGCAAGTGGATATCTAGAGGTTGTAATGACGGGTTTCCTCAGTCTACTGGGGTAAGCTCGAGAGAAAAGGGTCCGTCATAGAAATTTTGTAAAGGGATGATCTTTACCGGCAACACAACAAATAGGGCGGAATCGTGACTGTGACCACAGCTCCTACAGCAGCTCTTTTCTGCACTCATATTGTGGAGTTTTCGGTTAACCAAGACCGTGCTTGGCGATCGGCGTACTAGTGACCCCGGATCGTGGTTGCTATCGGTGCTGCTGTGGTGAGATCTCCTGCAAAGAAGAAAGGAGACGGGCAGTTCTTATCGTCTGGGCGGCAGGCGAGGTGGGATGTAGGCCTCGTCGTTTTCTGAGGAATTGCAAGTAGTCTCCAGCTGAGGCCTTACAAAAACTACTGGGCGATTAAGGGGTGCTACGATGGCTCTCTCCAGCGTATATTTGGATAAGTCGAACGGTACAGCTCTTCCATTGGGAGTGATTTGTGTTTTTGCGCAGTTAGCGGTTCTGAAGTTGCTTCTTATAGTAGGCCTTGGAGCGGAGCGGCCGAGGGTTCGCATATCTTCGGTTCTCCATGTCGGATTTGAGGTACTTGTGTCTGTGGGAGAAGGAAAAATAAAGTTACAGTTAGCGTTTGGAGTGGAAATGGAAATTAGTTCTCGTCGGTCGAAGATAATGATTTTAGTTCGACTTAGCGATGACAGGGTACGGGATATCTACGACCTCATATGAAATATTCGTATATTCACAGCAGGTGGTGTTGACGGACCAAAACAAACGACCCCTTCGCTGGCTTCCAAGGCTGCCTCTTAAGGTTGTAGTGTCGTCTTTGATCCTTCGCCGCCCTAGTCCACAGCGTGCGCACCATCTGAAAGGCTATTGACCTGCGCCAGAAACTCGGTCGGTAACCGCGAAAACAGTGTATTTCTTGCTGGTCTCGGTATTTGCCAATACGAGTAGCCATCTTCTAGTTCGGGGCTGCTACTAAATTGGGCTTCTCGGAGTCGGACTAGAATGGATGGAATTCGGGACAACGGGTACGCATTTGTTTCAGGTCCATGGTTCTTATACACGTGCAGAAGAAACATGAAGAAACAGTAAACCATGTATTTTGTTTTTGCGAAACAAAATTTCTATCCGAGAAAACTGTATGCTGGCAATAAGCATTTAAATGGTACTCAAATGCCGCAAACATGTTCTATTATTGAAATGATAGAATTTGAGGTCCACATAGGTCGGGAAAATCATGTACATGACCATTCAATTTTTTTACTTTTTTGCATTACGTATAGTTACGTATAGTTATGTTTAGATTCTAAACTTTAGAACCATTACATGGTCATAAAGACCAAGTACATTTATTTCGTGACCATATAATGTTTAACTATTTTGCAGCGAAAAGAATTTTATAACACTTTGAGTATAAACACACGATTTTCATTTTGCGCGTCAGTCCAGTGCTGATTGTTTGTGTTAATTCATTTATTCTTAAGTTGCACGTGGCTTTATGTGAACATAAAAGAAGGGAAGTGTAATTGTAAAATGTGTTTGTTTTTTCTCTGCATTTTTTCTATATTGTATCATTTTTTATTTGCAGTTACATGATGTCTGCGTTTGTACATGTGATGGACATGACGTGAACTTGCACCAAAATAGAGTGTATAAAAATATGTGATGTTTGCTTGCACGGCATTACGGCATACGAATGAAAAAAGGAATTAGTTAATAAATAAAATTCTTTTGTGTTTTCTTTTCTCAAGCGGTGACCTCGTCGACGACGAAAAAAGCTTTCTCATAGAGATCAAAATATTTTAGGTTGTGGCCATGTTCTTTTAACGGGAAGAAACACATTTTTGATGTATACCGTAATATTTCAGATCGTGACCATTGTCTTTTGATTCAAACTAAATCAATATAATAATATTTTAGATGAGGATAATTTTATTTCTCTTGTAATGTCCTAAACATAATATGTTCCAACATATTAGGTTAGGTTAGGTTATGTGGTAGCCCGATGTATCAGGCTCACTTAGACTATTCAGTCCATTGTGATACCACAGTGGTGAACTTCTCTCTTATCACTGAGTGCTGCCCGATTCCATGTTAAGCTCAATGACAAGGGACCTCCTTTTTATAGCCGAGTCCGAACGGCGTTCCACATTCCAGTGAAACCACTTAGAGAAGCTTTGAAACCCTCAGAAATGTCACCAGCATTACTGCGGTGGGATAATCCACCGCTGAAAAACTTTTTGATGTTCGGTCGTAGCAGGAATCGAACCCACGACCTTGTGTATGCAAGGCGGGCATGCTAACCATTGCACCAAGGTGGCTCCCTTCCAACATATTAACATATATGTTCCAAACATGTTATGCTAGTTTATGAACATTATATGCTGGCACTTAAAAATAATGTGTTAGTTCCAAACATATAATTTAGTTAGTTCGACTTTTGGCTCATTTTATCATCAGCCAACATGTAGCAAAAAAGTGTTCCCTCTTAATGCACCCATTCAGTGGCTTCGGGTCCTAGCAAGTACTCAATGAACGCGTTGGTTTCTCCGCAAGCTGAGCTATTCAGTCGGGAGATCAGCGGGTCATATTATTTTTTATGCACTCAAACTATCGAGATTATTATTATTAAAACTTTGCGGAATCCCTCCTTTCAGACGATAGAGCATGAGCCGGACAACAGGGCAACGCCAAGTTATATGTTTAACGTTACTTTCTGGATCGGCATATACCAATTCCGTTTGTCTGATAATCTTAATTGAGTTCGACTTGTAATCAATGAAATTAAATTTCTCGAAATGGGAAATTGAAGCTATAAAGATATTCACCAACGCTTGAGCCTGTGTCCAATTTAACAATCATAACTTAAACTTGAATCCAATGCCTTTTAAACCACATCTTTAAATGATGCATTTAAAATATTAACTATAGGAACGTACATAATATACATAAAAGATGCAAAATGTACCATAAATGATACGTACATGATGTAATAAAAATCGGGAAACGGTCTTCAGTGTTTTGATTGCAGTTTTACTTTATTTTTGTAAATATTTTAAAATGGAATGCCCTTTCTGCGCTGTAGAGTCCAGCTGAACGTGTTCGATCTCATAATGTTTTCAGGGTATCAAAAACACCTAAGCCATTAAAAATTAAGGTTTTTTCATTGTTTCATGATGCTGATGTGAATAATAAACACCATACGCCTAAAATGTAAAGGGTAGTTTTTTAGTTATTGTATTTTTGGAAACACTGGTTTAAACAGCTGACGCACGTTTTGTCAGTTTTTGACTGAAGATCTGCATTGCAAAATCTACCACTACATTCAGAACAAGTATATACAGCCAAAATTTCGGACGGGCCGAATCTTCAATACCCACCACCATGGGACGCCTACAATAATTTTCTTTGAGAACATCTCCTAGTAATGGATTGTCATATAAAGGGTGGTTAAAATTGCAAGGGCCGATGTTGATTTTGAATAAAACACAAACTATTTAGGAAATTATTGTAATTTTATTTTATTATGATATATCGGTGGTCCAAATTTTCGAGGACGCTGAGGCATAATTGAGGTTCTATGCCGTTAATGTGCCGAATTATCTCATCCTTTAGCTCTTGAATTGTTGCTAGCTTATCGTCGTACACCTTTTCCTTCAAATAACCCCAAAGAAGAAAGTCCAACGGTGTCAAATCACACGATCTTGGCGGCCAATTGACATCGCCATTACGTGAAATAACACGGCCATTGAATTTGTTGCGCAAAAGAGCCATTGTTTCGTTAGCTGTGTGCCAAGTGACACCGTCCTGCTGAAACCATATATCGTCCACATCCATATCTTCCAATTCGGGCCATAAACAGTTCGTTATCATCCCACGATAGCGAACACCATTCACAGTAACTGCCTGACCGGCCTCATTTTAGAAAAAATACGGCCCGATGATGCCGCCAGCCCATAAACCGCACCAAACAGTCACTCTTTGTGGGTGCATTGGTTTTTCGACAATCACTATTGGATTCTCATTCGCCCAAAGGCGGCAATTCTGTTTATTGACCAATCTACTGAGGTGAAAATGTGCCTCATCACTGAAGATGATTTTCTTCGAAAATTGATCATCCACTGTTGCCATTTCTTGGAACCATTTAACACGTTGTAGGATTGTGTATCTCTCCATGGTTCAAATTGAGTAAGTCTGAAATAGAGAAATGTCAAATAAAATTCGGAAAAAAACTTGCCTTTTATGTGTGGTTCACATTCAACATCGGCCTTTACAATTTAACTACCCTTTATAACACCACGATTGTAGGTACTTAGGGGCTTAGTTATAAAATAAGTGCAAATGAATATTATGGAACATATCCCTCTCTAAAAATAATTTCTTCAAATGGTACGGTTTGCAAAGTTCAATTTCGAATTTGTAGCTATATCTAAATCTGAAAGCACACTTTACGACACTATCAATTATACAAGGGGTATAATTGCAAATAATTGCGCAAAATTTAAAGCAAATCAGGCTAAAACTCCGGCCATATAATTGCATATCGGGCGAAAGATATATATGGCAGCTATATCTAAATCTCAACCGATTTCTTTCCAAATCAACTGAGTTCTATTCCGATCTAAACCACATACTTGTGCCAAATTTGAAGTCGATGGTTCGATCGACTCAAGGACCGGGCCTGAACATTACTGCCAAAGACACCATGTGTACATCTCATCTCCTTGTGGGTGTTGCAAACATATGCACTAACATATAATACCCTGTTCTATAGCGTGGCGCAGGGTATAAATACAATATATATATTTTATATATATTTTATTATTATAGGTAAACCTATACTTTTTGGGAGAACAACATTATTGAATTTGGATGGTAAAATACAATATGTTTGCAACTTAGAGTACTCAACCATATCATATTATTTAGGCCAATATGCTTTCAAACATATTATATATTAGAAGAAATCAAAAATATAAATTTTTGGGCTATACTCAAAATTTACTTCCTTGAACCAAAATGCAACATATTATCGGGGGAGCCACTGTGGTGCAATGGTTAGCATGCCCGCCTTGCATTCACAAGGTCGTGGGTTCGATTCCTGCTTCGACCGAACACCAAAAAGTTTTTCAGCGGTGGATTATCCCACCTCAGTAATGCTGGTGACATTTCTGAGGGTTTCAAAGCTTCTCTAAATGGTTTCACTGCAATGTGGAACGCCGTTCGGACTCGGCTATAAAAAGGAGGTCCCTTGTCATTGAGCTTAACATGGAATCGGGCAGCACTCAGTGATAAGAGAGAAGTTCACAAATGTGGTATCACAAGGGACTGAATAGTCTAAGTGAGCTTGATACATCGGGCTGCCACCTAACCTAACCTAACATATTTGGGAGTATATGTTACCGAAGCGATTGTTTTTGATAGTGTACACTGTACGTTCGTTATTTTTAAGTAGACCACAATGGAAATTTTAAATATTTTGCAGTTTTAATGTTTGTATAACAATTTTCGAAAATGCTGAACGATGGGTAGTCCATCACGATTCGTCCCAAAATGTTTGGGGTGTCTCATTACTACACACAAAGAAAATTTCATTAAAACTCAGCCAACGAAAAATTTTCATTGATAAATACAATGAAAATATTCGTTAATAGTACGAAACGTTACGTTGATTGACAGAAAATTCGTTATAATAACGAAAAATTTCGTTGTATTAGCGAATTTGTTTCATTGGCTGACTTTTAACGACACAATTCGTTAATATAACGAATCTTTTTCTATTAGTGTGTACCAAGCTTATTGCCAAAATAAATGACCTCATACAAGCACAGTTATCTGCAACAAAATATGTTTCTCCAGGAGAGCAACAACCAATACCTCATATTTGAATTTCTCATTGTATTTTCTTTCGTCAACTCTCTTCGTCTCCATCTTTATTTCCTTCTCGAACTATCTCTTTAAAAGAAGTTTGAAATAATATATGTTTACATCCACTCATATTATATTCTATTAACATTTAGTTTCCCAAACAAAATTTGTGTTTACTAATTTATAAATATCATAGGCATGCATTTAAAAATGTTGTTGTGTAAAAAATTAATCCCAGACACATATTTTTGTATCTGAACGTATGAAAAATATGTTATTGTTTTTGGTCGTGTATCTATTTAATGTAGTTAAGTTAAGGAGTAGTGATGACAACGGACTGTTCTGTTATCCACGTGTTTACAATACAATGGGACTGCCCACTGTCCATCCTGTGTTGTGTAGGCTCGCGGATGGTGACAAGTTCTACGGCATTCGTCGTGATAAGATTACTTATCTTGGAAATAGATCGTTTTGAAGACATTGTGATGTGGTGGCATTTTCATCTTGAGTGTGAGTTAATATTTTACAGATTTTATAGTCACTTCACCACCCTACTCTTTGTCCATGGCAATGTGCCCTGCCAGAGGTGAGTTGGGTTTATCGAAAATTTAATAATGAGTTTAGATTATTGCCAACGAACTCACATAAATAATTGCTGGCTTATAGGAATATTGACTTCTTCGGATGACTTTTTAAACGTTCGACTAGTGACCACTACCTCCGTCTTGTGTATTCCCACAAGGTAAACGAATGCACTAGCTGTTCTCCGAAGGCTGAATAGCATTTGAGGTGTTGTCGTATCAACCACTTATATGTGCTGATATTTTGGCCATTTTATATCAGATCCCAGTGAGAATGTCATATTCTAGGAAATGCATCCATCTTATCCGTCTTACCCTCGGAGCGTTATATTCAACTAATACTTGAAGGTTTAAGTAGACAGATGGCATACGTTCACCGACAGTGAGGTATGAAATTAATATTTTCATTATTACGATAGGGAAGCATATAAATGCAAAGGCTCAGTCGATAGCGTCCGGAAAGACCCGACTGTATCGAAGTGATATGCGGTGAGAAAATCAAAGTTGAAAAGGGTACACGGACGAAAAAGTCTGTGTTTTCATATCTTTCGGTGCAAATATTATATATTTGGAACCCAAATTTTTAGTATATTAGTTTTAAGTGCAAGCATGAAATGTTCATAAACTAGTATAAAATGTTTTGGGATATATATGCTAATATGTTAGACCATATTATGTTTGCGACTTTACACAAACACAGACAACAGATTGGTTGGAAATCTGTTGTATTAACGAAAATTCTACATTCAGAGTTATATATCATATACACCCAGAAAAAAAGTGACCCCTTCTTTAAGTTAAAATGAACTCATTGTGAAGAAAGTTGAACTTCGTATAGCGCCAAAAACATTTTTATTTGTTTGAACGATGTGATTTTCGTAGAAATTAGGTATAATGCATTCCATATATTAGTTAACATTTTCCTATATTTATGTACCACTATACTACAGAATGAAAAAATTTAACTGATTTGAATTCATATATGGAATGATTTTATTGAAATTTTTTCATTCACACACCCTTACAAAAAATCGCTTCTGTAACATATACTCCCAAACATATTTTGCTTCAAGCATATACATTTTTGGGTATTGCCCAAACATTTATATGTTTGATCTCTTCCAATATATAATATGTGTGAAAGCATATTGGTCTAAACAATATATGTTTGGATAGTCTAAGTTCCAAACATTTTGTATTTTTGCATCCAAATTCAATAATGTTGTCTTCCAAAAAACAATATGTTATTATGTGAACATACAATACGTTTGGAAGCATTTTGCACCCAAAAATATTATATGCCTAAAAAAAATTCTCCCAAACAATATTGTGCTCAAAATTTTATTTATATTTATATATTTACAATCATAATGAATTATGAAAATAAACAGGTAATATAGGTGCTAACAACATAGGTTTTCGGCCTGAATGCTCAAAATGTTGTTTCTGCCTAATTGTATATTCCCTCACATCTTTCTCACTTCCACGAGATTTTTTAGTTCTTAGCACTTTTTTCTGTGATACAAACATTGTAGAAGAAATTATTCAATTTTATGATTTTTTTATTTTAATTTTACCTTTTGCCGGACGGGGATTCGAACAGCGGACCACACAGTTTGTAAGGATCAAAGAAGTAGTAGATCAATTGCCCAAGGAAAAATAAAATGTTAATTTTGTAATAACAAGCAACAACCACCAACTTAATTCAATATCGCTCCCTGTTAAATAGCGCTCCAAGCTACTAAACACATATATGTTTATAGGCTATTTCTAAATTAATATATGTTTGCATCCAAGCATATTATATTTACAAACATTTTATGTCCCAAACATAATATGTTCTAACATATTAACATATATGTCCCAAACATGTTATGCTAGTTTATGAACATTATATGCTTGCACTCAAAAATATTGTGTTTAAAAATTTGTGTTCCAAACATATAATGTTTATAGCCAAACATATGAAAAACAGTCTTTTTCATCCGTGCATGGACAAATCTTACACATTTGTGGTAAAACTTTTATTTCATAATTAGAACTGCTTACCTTCGTTTTTAAATACAATTTTATTTATTTATATAAGCAATTTTATCTTCAATAAAAGACATATTTCATTAATATATTGAATATATTTATTAAGAATCAACAGCATCGAATCTCCTTGAAATATTAGTTTATTATTCCGCTGTTTCCAATTTCCATGTGATATTATCAACTGAAAAACGCACTTTTTCTTCTTCTTGTACTTTTCACTTTTAATAAGTTGCTGCCTAACGATTTTGTCCTCCTTTTACAATTTCAATACCTACAAATATAAAAAATCATAAACCATTTTTTTTACAAAAGGTTAGCGTCACTGAATATTACCTGATAATTGAAGATTCCAAAATGAAAACAAATGATGTGCGTGAAGATAAATTGTAAATTTAACTAGTCGAGACACAAACCAGGTAGTTTTTGTCTGTCCACCTAATGGGTTAATTACAATTTGGGGAGATAAAATATTTAATGAAATTCAGCACTTTCCAACATATTTGCGCAAAATATTTTGGTATTAAACGAAAGATCTTGACAAGTACTATAAATGCAAGTGGTTGTCATGTTCAAAAGCGTCCCATAAATGTTAGTTTTGCAGCTATATTTTAAAAGTCAGTTTGTCCAACTTGAAATAAAGTTAAACTACGCCCACTGTGCAATACCTGCTCTAGATTTTTTGGTATCAAATGAAAGCTCTTGACGAGTACTACAAATGCAAGTAGTTTTTATTTTCTAAAACATCCCAGAAATGTAGGTTTTTGTTATTTTTTTTTTAAATTTAATCGCCACAATTTGAAATAAAACTGAAATGCGCCCACTGTGCAATACCTGCTCTAGATTTTTTGGTATCAAATGAAAGCTCTTGATGAGTACTATAAATCCAAGTGGTTGTTATATTCGAAAGCATCATAAAAATATCGATTTTTATAAAAAAGAAAATTACTTTTTTAGAATTTCAAAAAAGTGCACATTGGCCCACTGTGCAACACCTGCTCTACGGTGTTTGGTATCAAATGAAAACTCTTGATGAGTACTATAAATGCAAGTGGTTTTTATTTTCGAAAGTTTCCCAAAAAAAATTGTTTTAAGCAAAAGTAAAATTAATTTGCGAAATTTTAGAAAATATCGCACCAGCGCCCACTGTGCAAAACCTGCTCTAGATTTTTTGGTATCAAATGAAAGCTCTTGACGAGTACTATAAACGCAAGTGGTTCTCATGTTCGACAGCATCATAGAAATATCGATTTTTATCAAAAATATAATTAATATGTCAGAATTTAAAATATAGTGCACGCGGGCCCACTGTGCAATACCTGCTCTAGATTTTTTGGTATCAAATGAAAGCCCTTGATGAGTACTATAAATCCAAGTGGTTGTTATATTCGAAAGCATCACAGAAATATCGATTTTTATCAAAAACAAACTTAGTTTGCACGAAGTTACAATATAGGACACCCGTGCCCACTGTGCAAAACCTGCTCTAGATTTTTTGGTATCACATGAAAGCTCTTGACGAGTACTACAAATGCAAGTAGTTTTTATTTTCTAAAACATCCCAGAAATGTAGGTTTTTGTTAATTTTTTTTTAAATTTAATCGCCACAATTTGAAATAAAACTGAAATGCGTTCACTATATTTTAAATTCTGACATATTAATTATATTTTTGATAAAAATCGATATTTCTATGATGCTTTCGAACATGAGAACCACTTGCGTTTATAGTACTCGTCAAGAGCTTTCATTTGATACCAAAAAATCTAGAGCAGGTTTTGCACAGTGGGCGCTGGTGCGATATTTTCTAAAATTTCGCAAATTAATTTTACTTTTGCTTAAAACAATTTTTTTTGGGAAACTTTCGAAAATAAAAACCACTTGCATTTATAGTACTCATCAAGAGTTTTCATTTGATACCAAACACCGTAGAGCAGGTGTTGCACAGTGGGCCAATGTGCACTTTTTTGAAATTCTAAAAAAGTAATTTTCTTTTTTATAAAAATCGATATTTTTATGATGCTTTCGAATATAACAACCACTTGGATTTATAGTACTCATCAAGAGCTTTCATTTGATACCAAAAAATCTAGAGCAGGTATTGCACAGTGGGCGTAGTTTAACTTTATTTCAAGTTGGACAAATGGGACGCTTTTGAACATGACAACCACTTGCATTTATAGTACTTGTCAAGATCTTTCGTTTAATACCAAAATATTTTGCGCAAATATGTTGGAAAGTGCTGAATTTCATTAAATATTTTATCTCCCCAAATTGTAATTAACCCATTAGGTGCGCAGGCAAAAACTACCTGGTTTGTGTCTCGACTAGTTAAATTTACAATTTATCTTCACGCACATAAACAAATGAAAAGATTGTTATTCTGCTGGTGTTTTCTTTCTTTATATACCATCACGAACATTGATAGATTTGTTATTTATTATATTATTTTACCATATTATTTTTTAACAATCTTTCCGTATACCACAACAACGCGATTCCAACTAAAAAACAACCCACGCGCAAACATATCGATTACACCCACGCGCAAACACATCGATTGCGATGACAGGTATCGATTACAGGTAGACAATAGAAATATAGGAAAATTTCCTATATTCTAACAAGTGTGTTTCCTTAAGTTTTGATTGGATTGCATACTTCTTAATACGAATGAACTAAAATATTTTTCTATGCCAAGTGTTGTTCGTATGTATGAAAAACGTTCTATTATAAAGGAAGTCGCAATTATCATTTTATAAGAAATTTTACTAATTTTGAGGAAACTTGGTTTTAGTTCGGATTTTGTTTATTTTTACGAATGCTTTGTTATCGGTGAATAAAATTTTCTTGTTCAGTAGTAAATTCTTATACCCTGCGAAGAAAATAGGATGAGTAAAATTCCATGCCTTATTCTAGTTAATGAACTATTCCTAACTGCTTACAGTTTAGGATTTTTTTACTGAAACGAGTAAATTTTATTATTTCTCACAAAAATTTACCTTAATGGAAATAAAATGGATAAACTATATTGATGAAAATTTTTTCCTTTAGTTTCGAAGGCACTTTTTTCTGGGTGTATATTCTGCCAATCTATTTACTTGGATCACAAACATTTTTTTATCCTTAATACCTTTTGGCTATAATTTCAAAAGATTCTTAGTTGTAACTGAAAATAAATGATTGTAGCAACTAAATGTCTCTCTTTTGAAAAAAAATTATTTGAATACAATTGATATGACCAACCTTAAATATATTTCGTAATTCTAAATTAGTAGTCCTCACTGATATATGGTAGTATCAGCCGAATGTCTTTTGATGAATTTCTCAAATGTCATTTCTATTTTAACAAAAAGCATATACATAGTATATAGGATTACAATATGAATGGTGGATTTTAACTGTTCATGGCGCCTCCCGTTTTGTATCAGGTAATCGAAGATATGACACATTTGTGGATATGTTCTGGAATTAGTTTTATTAACTCCAACATGGGACCCCAGAACTTTCTAATTTTATTTTTTAATATCCATATAATAGTGGCCTATTTTTAAGGTATGTAACATTATGTACTCCGGACACAACTTTGTGCAGAGCAATCAACTCGGAGTAAAAAGTGATTTTGTTCTGGGCTGTAAGAAGCTACTTTTCAGAGACGAAAGCAGTTGGATGTGGAAAATCTTACTAAATCTGCACGATTTTATCAATGTGTTCACGCCACGAATATTCAATTACTGATATCCAAAGGACACAATATATTTGATGCTGTCGAAATCAGGTACATAATGTCCGAGAAAATAATAGACTTGCGCCAACCTTGTTACATGTTCACCGCCACAAAAATTTTTTGCTCTAAGAATCTAGGTGTGGATACATTTTGATGCAATAAATAGAGATTCTAGACAAAAATTTTTATCTACTAATTACATACATTTAGCGTATTTAGATTTATTTTTACCACTATACCTATATGTAAATAAAATAACATAAAATATAATATTTAACGGTGAAGTAATTGATTTTTAAATATATTTTTAATTCGGTCATGCGTATTATTAAGGTTGGGCAACACAACCGAATGATGAAGGTAGTCACAACCAATATCGTCGGCAGACCTAACCAACACCATTTGTGGTATTAGTTGTGTCGACTGAATCATTCGGGTGACACAACTACCAACTGATAGTAGCTGCAACTGCCAAAAGGAGGTTGGCAATAAATTCGGTTGTCACAACCAATTTATTGCCAACCTCCTTTTGATAGTTGCAGTTGTGACACCCATCTGATTCGGTCGACCCAACTAATGCCTCATATGGTGTTGGGTCACCATATCAGGTATTAGTGGTCACAACCGACGACATCGGTTGTGACTACATTCATTTTTCGGTTATGGGGCCCAACCTTAATAGTACTCATGACAGAATTAAAAATCAATTTCTTTATTTTTATTTTATTCATTATATTCTATTTCGTTTAAATGTAATGTATTTGATATCAAAAAATGAAAATTGCATTTTATAATGCTTTGGCAATCAAGTTGGTCGTAAATCAGCTCTTATACCCATGAATTGGCCAAGTCATTCAATAAATTGATTCGTACATATGTATGTCAAAGACAACTTAATAGGACAGAAAGATCGGCCGGGCCAATCTTAAATCTTAAAAGGTTGGTTGCCCGTTTTCGCATGGAGGTAATTAAAGTATATACTGGGTACACTGGGCAAATATTTAACAGAAATCGAAAAAGAATTTGTCACTTCAATGTTATGTTTGGTATATGTTGGGTATATACCATCACGATAGGAGTATGTTCCGGTATGCAGATATTTCGACAATGTTCTCCATTTTGGTCAAATATTTGCCTACCCTTAAGATATAGGTAGACCTAACATACATGTGTTTACTCTGAAAAGTTCTTGAGTTTTTATCTTGATATGTTCGTGCATTGTTAGAAAAATATGTCTCTCATAGTTTCCGACATAAATTCGGGCAGAATTTTTAAACACAATATATTTAAGTGCAAAAGTGTAATGTTCCTAAACTAGCATTAAATGTTTGGGACACATATGTTCATACGTTAGAATATATTATGCTTGGGACATGAAGGTTTCATAAAAATAATATGTGTGAAAGTAAACATATATAAATTTATAAATTTCGAGTAAACATATATATGTTGTGATATTTTATTCAGAGAGCGACAGAGAGAGAGAGTACCCGGACGAAAAATACTGTTTTCCACATGTTTGGGTTTAAAAATTATATGTTTGGGACTCAAATTTTGTCACACAATATTTTTAAGTTCAAGCATATAATGTTCATAAACTAGCATAACATGTTTGGAACATATATGTTAGAACATATTATTTTTGGGACATAAAATTTTTGTAAAGGGTGATAAGGTCAAAATTTGGTCAATATAAACTTGACGTATTTCTTTCAAATTTGCATTTAAAAAACCTGAACACCCCTCATTTTGAAGGTGTGTGTGTAGAATGTTGCTCCTATTTGGATTTTGGAATTCACTCTTCAGTTGTCAAAATGCCGTCCAAGCAAGAAGAGCAGCGTATCAAAATTTTGCTCGCGCATCGCGAAAATCCGAGCTACTCGCACGCAAAGCTGGCAAAATCGCTAAAAGTTTCCAAATCAAACGTTACAAATGTAATTAAAGTGTTTGGGGAACGTTTGCCGACAGCCAGGAAGTCTGGATCGGGGGGAAATCGAAAACCGGAAGCCGCTGAGACGACAAAGAGAGTTGCCGGTAGTTTCAAGCGAAACCCTAACCTCTCTCTCCGAGATGCCGCAAATAAGCTGGGTGTATCGTCTACAACCGTGCATCGAGCCAAAAAACGAGCCGGACTATCGACTTACAAGAAGGTAGTGACTCCAAATCGCGATGATAAACAAAATACGACGGCCAAAGCGCGATCTCGGAGGCTGTACACGACGATGCTGACAAAGTTTGACTGCGTGGTAATGGACGACGAAACCTACGTAAAAGCCGACTACAAGCAGCTTCCGGGACAGGAGTTTTATACGGCAAAAGGAAGGGGAAAGGTAGCAGATATTTTCAAGCACATAAAACTGTCAAAGTTCGCAAAGAAATATCTGGTTTGTACCTGTGCTTGAAAAGCAGCATTTTCATAGCTTCCGGGACTGTCAACCAAGAAATTTACGTGAAAGAGTGTTTGAATAAACGTCTGCTGCCTTTCCTGAAGAAACACGGTTGTTCCGTACTGTTTTGGCCGGATTTGGCATCTTGCCATTACGGTAAAAAGGCCATGGAGTGGTACGCCGCCAACAACGTGCAGGTGGTTCCCAAGGACAAGAACCCTCCCAACACGCCAGAGCTCCGCCCAATTGAGAAATACTGGGATATTGCCAAGCGGAACCTAAAGAAGACCAAAAAAACTGCTAAGGACGAGCAGCAGTTCAAGGCAAACTGGCTTTCTGCGGCGAAGAAGGTGGGCAAGGTGGCTGTACAAAATCTGATGGCAGGTGTCAAGCGTGAGGCCCGGCAATTCGGATTTGGAAAAGCGAAAGCCTAACTGAATATTTTTCCTGAATTTTATACTAATTGAACTTGAAAAAGATATTTAATTTGATTTTTTAAATAAACGATTTCACCGATTTACACGCGTTTTCCCTTGACCAAATTTTGACCGTATCACCCTTTAGTGTTCTCAAGGCGTCAGATAGCTATAACGGGTCGCTGCCTGATAGGCGAAGTTGCAAAAATTATATGTGCGAAGTATAATGACTATTGTATAAGCTGTCATGATGTGGAGGAAAAGGAATCAATTAAACACCTCTTGTGTGAGTGTCCTGATTTTTGTGTAAGGCGTAAGCGAATTTTAGGAGCATATAGCTTTAGATTACTGGCGGACCTGGAAAACGTTAACTTAAGCAGTTTGTTAATGTTTTTGGAGCAATCTGCTTGGTTCAAAAAAGTAAATAACAGAGAAGGTTCAGTGGTTAAGACTAGAAGTGCCCAGAAGTGAAAACATGGCCATTTTAGAGCGATATATTATATCGCATCCATACAATGAACAATTTTTATGCATACAACGAATAATTTTCGTTAATACAACGAAAAAGCTTCATTATTGCAGCGTAATTATTCGTTTATACTACGAAATGTATTTCATAAATGCTTTCGTAAATATTTTACGTTATAACAAAACAATTTTGAATTTACTATTTTTTCCGTTTATTGCTTTTCTTCATGTGCTACCAGAGAAAACAATTTAAAGATAACTTAAATTTCCAAATTCAGACTAGAATTAAAGTAGAAATTATGCTATATTTCAATATAAAAATTCAAATTCGTTGACGTTGAAGAATTTTGAACAATAATTAAAAGCTAGTTGACCTTAGTCCAACAAAGCTTTCTTCCATGTAAACAAACTCATTTTATAAGTCGAATCACTTAATTCTAAGTACAAAGCAACTTCATTGAACAGTTTATGCACTCTTGGACAGGGAAAAATCTTTATATAAGAGAAAGCATACATCGCTTAGATCAGAAAGAAATTGAATAAATTCATACAACAGATTAAACGCAAATTAATTTCATGATTAAACTAGAAAATCAGTGAATTACATTTTAATAACCTATTAATCATTCATTTTAAATACCATTATTATGAAATATTTGTGAAAAAAAAATCAGAATTACCGTTACGCTATATATTGGTTTTTATATTTATTCTTTATTACACTGAAAAAAATATTGTCGTGAGGTCAAAGATTTCATGTCTTTAAAATACGAATACAAATTTTGCTTAGCATAGAAGACGCATTTCTCTAAAATAAAGTTATTTTCCTTGTCCAGAAGTCGATAAACTTTTCAATGAAGTCGTATTGTCCTTATAATTAAGTGATTTGACTTAAAAATGGATATCTTAACATGAAAGAAAAAATTTATAGGCTAAGGTCAATTTGACTTTAATAATTCAGAAAAATTCTTTAAATTTAATGAAATTGTCTTTAAATTTGTTCTCTTTTTGCATCTTGACTACAAAGCAAAAAATCGTTCAAATATAGGACATGTTTTTCAAAACTTTATTTTAAAGAAGTTTTTTACTTCAAACATAGCATAATTTCTACTGGAAGTCGAGTCCTAATTTGGAAAATAAAGTTGCCGTTAACTCGTTTTTAAAGGACTTTGATAGCATATGAAGAAAAAAAAGCTGAGAAAGCGAAAAATTAAAATTTGCTTCCTAGAAGCAAGTACACAAAACCTAAATTTAAAAGAGAATTGTGTCTTAAAAGCATCCTTACTTGTATTCTCCTCTTCTTTGGCTCGGAATCAATACCAAATTTTTTAAAGTAAAGACAAAATCTTTGGAACCGAGTATTCATTTTTTTCAGTGTATGCCACAATTTATTCCATTTTATCGGTCCACTCATTGCATTTTGAGAATAAACATCACCAATTACTGAGTTGTAACGAAATGCTATGTTGGCTGACTTTTAATGAAGAATTTCATTAATAGGAATTCATAGTATTAACGAAACTTTTTCTACCAGTCAAACAAAATTTTCTTTCCTGTAAAGGTACACAATTTTGAGTCGAATCACTTAAAAATTTTGGAAAAACTGATTTCATTAAAAAGTTTATTGACTTTTGGACAAGAAAAAAAAACACTTTTTTGCATAGAAATACGTCTTCTACACGCAAAGAAAAAATAAAGTTTGGTAAACTTGTACCGAAAACGTTTCTCTTTGGTTAGAAAATTCTTCGAAAATTTTAAACTTTTATCACCAAAAAAATCGTTTGTAACAAATCTTTTATGTTTTCAATAAAAAATATTCTTGAACCACAGTCCATTTCGTTTATATCAAGCAGTATTCTTTTCGGGCTTTAAATTTTTAATAACACATATTACAGCTTCATTGCAAAAATTCAATATAGTAGTAAGTAATGTTGAACATCTTTTCGGAATCTTCCGAACATATCTGGAATATATGTAAAACAAAAAACAACTTTTTGGTGTTCGGTCGAAGCAGGGATCGAACCCACGACCCTTGATACACAAGCCGGGCGTACTAACCATTGCTCCACGGTGCACAACTAAATGTATGTTTCTGTTTAAGAAAGTTTTTCTGCGCCCACGAGGCAGCACAGAAAACTATGCTATATAAATATTAATATTTGACTGTTAATGACAATAACAGCTACGTAGACCAGTGGATAGTGTGTTAGTGGCTTACAAATTGTATGGTCCGCGGTTCGATTCTCCGTCAAGGCGAAAGATAAAATTTATTAAAACGAATAATTTCTTCTGCAAGTTTGTATTACAGAAAAAGGTGCTAAGAACGAAGAACAAAAACTTCTTGGAAGTGAGAACGATGTGAGTGCAATTAGCCAGATTTTTTCTTTTTGAGTTAGTCTTTATGAAATTGTTTTTACATCCTGGAAAAGAATAAACGTTTTTCACAACAAGAATATACTTTTCTTCCGAAAAATTTCCTTAAAGCGAAAAGCAAATGAGAAACCATCTTTGTTTGTCTAAAATTTCGTTTGGGAGGAAAGAATTATTTTTTTGCGTGTATGCTAAGCAAAAAACGTCTTTTAAGGTCCAGAAATCTTTGGCCTCAGGAAAACATTTTTTCATGTATGAAAAACAGTTTTTTGTCCGTGTATATGCACTTCATTTGCATCGGCGGATTTCGGTTTGTTTTTTTTTTTGTTTTTTCTTCAAATGCATTTAAATCGAATCACCCTTATATCCACTTCGCCGAGCAAATGCAAAGTAAACATTTTAAATGCATCCATAGTTCATGGCGATAAACAAGTCCAGAGGCAAGGGCCATCATAGATACACAAATCTAAGACGCATCTTCCAATTTCTACCTTGGACACATGGAGTTTGTCGCCACTTCATTTTAAGTGTTCCATGTACCAAATGAAAATGGGAAATTTCTATCAGCTTTGATTTTATAGCCCGGGGAGAATAGGGATAGAAACTTGTTGCGATGATCGTTAAATACCAACGTAGATATTGATTTCGATAAGAGGCCAGAAACGACTTAACACTGTTCTCTATTTTACCAATCTGTTTGAATTCCCAAGATATCCAAGATGCCAAGAACACCACTGACCAAATCGTCTTCTCCACTGGTTGTAACTAAACTGAGCGTTTGATCATTTTTAGTTCCCAGAAAGAGTTCTCAATTTCCTGAAGCAACAGATGCCGAATGAATCCATAGGCACTTGGTGTTTGGTTTGATTTAATGAACACGTTGACATTAATGATTATGTTTGAATGAAAGATGTCATTGGTCCTATTTATGAGATTTCAACTTCTTAATGTCGTCCACATAAAGGTTGACTACTTTGTTGGTTGCATTTAGTGTGTCCAAGAGTGTAGGCAACCGATTGACTTCTAGCCTATTTAGCCATATTATGACTTGGAAAAAGGGCACCCAATAAATATTGGTAGTAAATAAAAAACGAAATGTGGTTGTTATACGTCTATGTCTTCATTTTGCTTAGAAGTGATAACCATAAAGTGAGTTAAAGATTCATCGAAATGAGTGGTGATATCTTTCGACCTAAAATGGACATGGAATATTTATGGATATCTTAGACGTAGTTCATTGGATGGCTATGTAAGCTTTAGCATTCTATCATTTCCATATATCAACGGGAGCTTAATGCAGATCATCGTATTTTATGAACCTTCTACCGAATACATTTATGGGCATGGCTATAGACTTGGGATGAAGTCTTTAAGGGAAGGTCAAAATCTTTGGATTCAAGTATTTTTTTTTTTCTTGAGTGTGTATCTCGGATATTAGGGCCTAACTAATATCAGTATAAATCTTGATCTGAGCATGCCAGCCCATAATTCTTTGCGTGGGCTTATTGTACAAGAAAAGTCCTAAAGTTGGCTTTTTGTAATCTTCAAAATCGACATATGATATTTTTGAAAACCAACCCAAATCGACTGTTGATGTTGGTCTAAATTATCTAATTGACTTTTAAATAGAAGGTGGAATAGTGGAATTTGGAATATGAAAATATCTGTCATTTATTTTTAAAACGGTGAAAAGGTCGATTTTTGAATTCTGATTAAAATACGACTGTGGGTCACTTTTAATATTTTAATTAATAACAAGTATAGAAAATATAATATCCGGCCGGACTGACTATATTATAATATATGCCACTTTTTAAGACTAACACTATACTTTCAATTCGAAAAAATTTTTTTTCCTAAACTGAAATTGATTAATTTTGCAACTTCAAGGACAAATTCCTTAAAAAAAAAGTAATTTTAATTAAAAGAAAGCTCAAAATCTTTGCTCTACAAATATTTGTCTTGAAATTGAGAACACGAAATATTGAAATTTACATCCCTCCACTAAAACCATAAGTCTTTGAAGTAATATCACCACTAACCATTAAATTAACACAAATATTGGGTCCTTGAATTAAAAATAAAAAAGTTCTTGCATCTTTGGTTTACACTTTAAAGTATTTTTGAAAATAAGAAAAAAATTATACTTTGAAATATCTGATATAATTTGGATTTTTATACCGAAATTTATTTATACATGAATATCTTTGTTAATATATCGCAAAATGAGAATTAAATTTCGATATATGAAATCTAATTTACTATTTTTATTTTTATAGAGCCTAAGTTAAAAGCTGAATAGATCTATAAAAACGTCTTTATTTTAAAGAAGCGGCATTTTTGGCTCCGAATCAATACCATAATCTTTTAAGGAAGGTCAAAAACTTTGACCTTCAGTGATTAGCTATCTAACTATTAGCTCGATCTAGCTATTTTTGATGTTGAAATGCTAAAAAAAAAACTATGTAAAATTGTTATTAGCTAGGAAATTAGCCATTGTATAATTTCAATGTTTTTGTTATATAGGCAGAAAAAAGTGAAGTAAATACAAAAATTGTGATTTCAATTATTTTTGTACTTAATTTTCAGTTTCAGCTTTTTACGAAAATATTGAATCCAGTTACACAAAATGTAAGTTCATCTTAAAAATATTTTCAACTGGGATATTAGTAATAAAGTAATAAATCCAAATATTATATTAGCACACAGAAAAAATATCAACAAAATATTTTCAATCAAAAAGTTTATTGAAGTTGAAAATTTTTTCAATTAATAAATTAACTGATACGATTAACATTTTAATCATTAAACATTAAGTTAATTAAGTCAAACCAAATGAAAAATTTAAAATTTTTAATTTAAAAATTAATTGATACAATTAACTTTTTAAACAAACTCGCAAGCCTAAATCAGTTAAAAAAGAGTTGTAGAAATTGAATGTAATTGAAAATAGTTACGATTTTAATTAAAAAATTATTTGAGTTTTGCAATCAATATCAATTAAATTTTTAATTGAATCAATTAAATACTTGATTTGAAATTTGCTAATAAAATCAAATCATTTCTTAGTTAAGTATTGTTTAATGTCCAATTACAACTGTGATTGATACTATCACAGTTTTGATGATTGAAGGCATTTCAATTAATTAATTAATTGGATCAAATAATTTCGTGATTGAATGAGAAAAATTTTTTTGTGTGTACTTAAATTATATAATGCTTTTCAAATACGGTCGTAATTGAACTGAGTGCAATGCTTATTAAATTTTGTAATGTAAATCCTATTCTCAAAATTCTTATTCTTAAAATACAAATGCGAGGTTTGCTTATCACAGAGGACGCATTTCTCTGATGTAAAGTTTTTTCCTTGTCCAAAAATTTCAATATGCATAAAAATGTGTATTTTTCTAAGTGAGCCTGAAAAGAAATGGGGCAGGGATGATAAATGGTGTTGACGAAAAAGTACTATAAATGTATTAAAAATGTACTTTACGAAGGCAAAAGGTGCAAAATTACATAATATCAAATTTAAAGACTATTGTAAAGTATATGTACATTTAAATCTAGACCGATTTGGAAAAATTTTTTAGTTTTTCTAAAAAAAAACATAGAAAAGTTTGGCAAAATTTTATTCCCATAAAAAATTTTGTCAAAATTGTATTTCTATAGCAAGAAATTTATTCTTATAGAACATTTTGTTAACAATTTATTTCTATGCAAAATTTTGTAAAATTTTTATGTCTATAGAAAATTTTGTCAAAATTTTATTTCCATAGAGGATTCTGTCAAAATTTTATTTTAATAGAAAATTTTGTTAAAAGTTTATTTCTATTGAATATGTATGATTCTACCAATCTACAAAACAGTAAAAAATTTACAATTTTTTGTAGAATTCTAACAACTGTGGCAACCGGTACAGGGGTCACCTCTAAGCATTATTGCTAACGGCACCTTGTGAGTGTTTTGAAATATATACACTTTCTTGTAATTCTATATTCCTCAGTGTGGCAAAAAAATCACATTTCACGTTTCACATTTGCGAACGAATGTGGTATAGACAATATTCCTCTGAAAAGTGTTGAGATCCTGTAATAAAAACTAAAATATCCTCATTTTGGAATATGTTTATTTCTTCAATGTCCGCTATTTATTATTTTTAGGGTTGAGTTGATATCTGAGAAACGTTCACATTTAGGGCAAAATAACTCTATATAGAGTAATTGTGATGAAAAAGTACCAAATGGCTCGCGGTCGTGCCACGGTGCTTTTGGCAGTCGAAATGTATCAAAAAAAGCACAAAAGTGTCAACTTTATCAACTCTGAAATGGGGCTGCCACTTTAACCTAACCTACATGAAAAAAGCTTTTTTTGGACTCGTCTTTAAATTTGACGCATTTAATGTATCTTGGCTACAAAGCTAAAAAGAGTTCAAAAATAGCAGATGGGTTTTATTTTAATGACTATGTGAATAATTTCTATAATTTCATAATGTTTGCTTGAGTCGAGTCTGAATTTGGAAATTTAAGTTGTCGTTAATGGAAATTGATAGCTTCTCTGGCTTCCAAAAAATGTCCTTCCAAAGATTTTCTCTATTTTTATACCCTAAACCACATAGTGGTTAGGGTATAATAAGTTTGATCGGCCAAAAAATGTGCCTACCAGAAATATTGATTTTAGACCCCATAAAATATATGCCGATCGACTCAGAATCACCTCCTGAGTCGATCTAGCGCTTGGTGTCCGTCCGTCCGTCTGTCCATGTATTTGTTGTTCACAGGATTCCGGTCGCAATTATTAACCGATTTTGATGAAATTTGGTTCAGGGAGCTTTTTGGGCACAAGGACGAACGCTATTGAATTTGGAAGAAATCGGATCAAATTTAGATATAGCTTCCATATATATGTATCGCCCGATTTCGACAAATGGGGTCACGTTGCGCTTTATTTTAAACGGATCGTCACCAAATTTGGCAAAAGGTAATCTTTTCCATCGCCCTTCAAGTGTGCAAAATTTCATTCAAATCGGTTCAGATTTAGATATAGCTCTCATATATATGTATCGCCCGATTTTCCCAAATTTGGCCACAAAACCTTTATTTATCAACCGATCTTATTCAAATTTGGCTAAATATAATCTTCTATAGCACTAACTATATGTGCAAAAAATCATCGAAATCGGTTCAGATTTAGCTATAGCTCCCATATATATGTACCGCCCGATTTTTCTAAATTGGGCCATAAAACCCTCATTTATCAACCGATCTTACTCAAATTTGGCTAAATGTAGTCTTCTATAGCATTAACTATATGTGCAAAAAATCATCGAAATTGGTTCAGATTTAGATATAGCTCCCATATATATGTATAGCCCGATTTTCCCACATTTGGCCATAGAACCCTTATTTATTAACCGATCATACAAAAACTTGGCTAGATCCAGTCCTCTATAGTACTTACTATATGTGCAAAATTTCATCGAAATCGGTTTAGATGTAGATATAGCTCCCATATATGTATCACCCGATTTTGAAAAATTCGCCCCTAATAACCTTATGTTTGACCATGCAGGCCTCATTTCTTAACTGATCTTTCTCAAATCTTGCACAAGGTAACCTTTTGTGGTATTAATCAAACCCGTAAAATATTATGCAAATTGGTTCAGATTTAGATATAGCTTACATATATATGCATCGCTCGATTTTCCCAAATTTGGCCATAGTACTCTTATTTATTAACCAATGTTACTCATATTTCAAATTTATATGTACAAGCCAATCGTATTTATACGTACTTGTAGCTCTTACATAAGAATATTGCTCGATTTTTACAAATTTGTATTTATTACCCACACTAATTAAACGATTTTCTCTTTTTTAATAATGGCCCCAATATTAGTGGCATACTAACTCCGTAGGCGCAATATCAACACAGCCAGTGTTGCTAGAAGTAGGGGAAATTCCCTATATGTAGGGTTTATTTAGCGTCTTGTAGGGACGTAGGGCCACAATGTAGGACATTTTCACTCAACACAATTTGTAATAATTTTTACATTTTGGTGGCTCTAGAGGAGGAAATTAGAAGCCGGCAAGGCTTGATCTTTAACAATGTGTGGTAAACTTTATTCCTGTAGACAATTTTGTCAACATTTTATTTCTATATAACATTTTGTATAAATTGTATTTCTATAGAAATTTGTTTCAAAATATTATTTCTATAAAAAAATTTCTCAAAATTTTATTTCTGTGGAATTTTTTCTCAAAATTTTATTTCTATAGAATTTATTGTCAAAATTTTATTTCTATAGAAACATTTCTGACAAGAATTTTTTTCCAAAATTTTATTTTTATAGAGATTTAACAAAAAAGATTACTAATTTGGGTAGAATTCTACAAACTGTGGCAACCGTGGTGGTAATACAAATTTATATTCTAAGTTATATTTATACGTTGCATATTCATGTTTTAAGATAATAAAGTACTTAGAGCCATTTTTGCTTTGTAAAATTGTTTAAATTTAACGAAAAATATAGTAGGGACAATTGTTTGGGAATGTATGGGAAAGTAGGGTCCTTGTAGGGTAAACCGAACATTTTCCCTGGCAACATTGACTATGAGCTATAGTCAGATGGACACAAAGCACCCATGGACATGTACCCCTTAATTTTCTTAAATATGCAACTGCGGTTTATCTCCCAGACCTATATGTTACCCCACAAATGCTTACACTGGTAGAAAAAGTTTCGTTATATTAATGAAATGTGACATTAAAATTGAGCCAATGAAACAAATTCATTGATATAACGAAGTTTTTCGTTATTATAACGAATTTTCTGTTAGTCAACGAAACGTTTCGTACTATTAACGAATATTTTCATCGTCTTAATGAAAATGTTTCGTTGTATCAATGAAAAATTTTCATTGGCTCAATTTTAATGAAATTTTCTTTGTGTGTATGATTACTCATTCTGTAATTGTGGTTTAGGGTATGATATAGTCGGCCCCGCCCGACTTTCTACTTTACTTACTTGTTTACTACTCAGGAAGTTCTTTAAATTCAATTTTTATAAATAAGTGTTTTCATAATTTTAAAGAGTAATTCATTTTTTTTTTGTTTCAAATAAGGTAGCAACAGAGTAGGATTAATAAAATGGAGCAAATTTTTTAAATTTTATCGAAAAACTGCTAAACTCATTCTAGAATAATTGCGAAATTTTGAAAATATTTAAGGTCAAGCGTTTCAGACAAGCATTAGAATGCATTAAAAATCATAAAAATTATTTATTTATCAAAATATCGCACAATTTTTGTGTTCACTTTCAAAACACTGAATTCAGTGTAACGTCTGTTGAAATTATGGACATCCGTCCTATGACAAGCCCATCCCAGCAAAAAAATTTGGAAGTTCTTCTTAAGGCACAACTTTAAAAGCACTTCCAAAAATGTCCTCCCAAAGATGCTCTTTATTTTAACTGCACAGGAAGTTCATTTGAATCAACTTTTTATAACTCGCTGTTTTATATTTTAAATGGGAAATTTTAAATTTTATTGTTTCAAATGGGTTAAAAACAGATTGAAAATTAATAAAATAGTACAAATTATTTAAATTTTGCCGAAAAAAATGCTAAATCCTTTCTAGAAAAATTGCGAATTTTTGAAAATATTTAATGTCAAACGTTCCAGATAAGCGTTATAGTGCATTAAAAATCATAAAAAATTTTAAAAATTATTTATTCGTCAAAATATCACAAAATTTCTTTATACACATCCAGATCACTGCATTCGCATCACACCTTAAGAAGTGATGCAAATTCAGTGCAACGTCTGTTGAAATGGTGGACATCCGTCCCATGACAAGCCCATGTTAAAATCATCGCTTCTGCGCCAATTTTGCACCACTTCCGGATCCAGAAAGAACATTTTCACTACTTTTTTGGCGACGCTTTTTTTGCTGGGATGTTAAACTCATCGCTTCTGCGCCAATTTTTCACCACTTCCAGATCCAAAAAGAACATTTTTACTGCTTTTTTGGCGACGCTTTTTTTGTTGGGACACTGCTACTTTGTGACAAAAAAGCAAATTAAGCTCCAATAGCCTATGACAATTATATAAATTTTATTTAGTGATTTTTTACAAAATTTTTCTATTTTGATCTAGTTATTTTTACTTCTCAATAATTGGCAACACTGCTTACTATATTTCCCATTGAAGCTAACATATATTTAAGTCTAATCCAATTTGAACCAAATTAGGCAAACTTCCTAGAATTTCAATTATACTCTCTATGAATCGAAGTTAAAATTTTGACACTGTGATGATGTGAGCGTACATCGCGAGAAATAAAAAAATTTTAATCGAGTTTGAGCGGATTTTAATAGGCCAATAAAATTGAATCTTGGTGTGCTACGGAATCATTATGACGATCTGGTCATTACATTGTCGTACAATACTCATACAATTCCCATAAAGGTGGAACTGCTTAGATTCCTCCTAATCCATATGAAAATTAATCAGAATTTTTGACACTAGTACCTAAAGTGGTATAATGGCATTGAAGGTGAATGATTACCCGTGATCAAGAGCCGAGATCAAAGGTATTGATTTGATAACTAATTTACCCATAAAATGCTCAGACATTTTTCATAATTTATTTCAATAATAGAAAGCACGGTAAGACTGCAGACATTAACCTACCGTTTTTTCCCTCTTCTTCTATGCAAGGAGAAACCACAACAAGGAGGAGTACGAGCCCAAACAATCGTCTATTTGGCAGCTTTAGCGTGTTTACGAGCCGCCACAGTGGTAGACAATTAATCAAGATAAGATTTTTGATGTCTCTATTATATCCCCATTTCCATCGAATTGCTTCGACACTGCCATGACGATAATGACGAGCCTAAAACAAATGGAAAGCTGAGGCATCCAAAGTGGCTTTGCTACATGAAAATCTTCATATGTGCAACATGGCTTATGTTAGTCTACGTAGAGTGTTAATAATGTGTGCGAGAGGGCTCAACAATTACAGGGCCCCTTAAAGGTTGAAAGCATTTACAATTTATTTCATTTAATTAGTTAACTATAATTTGAAATAATCTACTACAATTTTATCGTATTTTAAGGTAAAATTGATTTGAATTAAATTATTTTATTTTCATTTTCCATTTATTGAAGCAATATTCAAAGCCTTTAAAAGGCCAATTAGTTTGGTATTAATTCCGAATCAATGAAGGGATTCGGATATCCAATTCCACCCTCAAAAAAATGTATTTAAAAATTATACTTTAATTTAGTTCAAGAAATTTTGTTGATTTTTGATCATTTTGTTATTATTTTAATTAGGTTTTGCTTAATTTAATTACGTAAACTAAAAACTGAGAAAAAAGTTCAATGCAATTGAACTACATAATTTTACAACATTTGAAAATAGTTCATATGTTCCTAAAATGGGTGAAGTTTACTTAAATTGCATTCGTTATTTTTTTTTTTATTTTATTATTTTTCATATATTTGACTGTAAAAATTATATGTTTGGAACTCAAATTTTTAACACATTATTTTTAAGTGCAAGCATATAATGTTCATAAACTATCATAACATGTTTGCGATATATATGTCAATATGTTAGAATATATTATGTTTTAGAAATCACCTACAAACATATATGGGTTTAGAAAACGACACCGAGAGAGTATGCTGCAAGTAAAAAAATGGAAGTAACCAATTGGAGCTTTAAACATATTTACATCTAAAGAAAATTTCATCAAAAGTTTTTTCCTACCAGTTTTTTTTTTTAATGCAAAACAAAAAGTGATAGTTGGATATGTTGTGTGTTCGGAAAAGTCGTTGGACATTTATATGTAATAATAACAATAATATCAATTTAATGTAAAAAATACATTTTTCGTTGCAATAAAAAATCCATTGATAATGTCGACCTACATCGACGAAACGTTGGGAAACATGTAATTAAAAATTGTTTTATTTACATCAATGCGCTAGGCCCTATTACACGGACGAAAAAGACTGTTTTTCATATGTTTGGGTGTAAAAATTATATGTTTGGAACTCAAATTTTTAAACACAATATTTTTAAGTGCAAGCATATAATGTTCATAAACTAGCATAACATGTTTGGGACATATATGTTAATATGTTAGAACATATTATGTTTGGGACATAAAATGTTTGTAAATATCATATGTTTGGATGCAAACATATATTAATTTAGAAATATACTATAAACATATATGTGTTTAGAAAGAGAGACATAAAGTGTATGCTGGAAGTAAAATAATGAAAGTAACCAATTGGCGCCTTAAAAATATATATATACACAAAAAAAATTCATTAAAGATTGGAAAAATACTATGTGTGAATATAAACAAGTATAAATGTACAAATTTGGAGTAAACATATATATGTTGTGATATTAGACTTCGGCAAAAATTGTATATGCTTAAGCAAAACTATTAAAATAAGTATTCGGAGAGAAAATTCATTCGGTACCAAGAGAAAACACATATGAAAAAAGACCATGAGTTTTGTTTATCATTTTCGCATTACGGGCACAATGTTTTTTGTTTCGTCAAAACAAATCGGAACGTAGGACGAGTAAGTCAAAATATTCAAACAAAGGTAATTAAATGTATATTCATAAAAACTAACGAAAGGGCACTACACATTGAAAAAAAAAAGCGTGCCCGGTTCCAAAGATTATGTCTCTAACAATTTTGGAATTGATTCTGAGCCCATGAAGCGGAGAATTCAAGTAAGGATACTTCTAAGACACAATTCTCTTTTAAATGTGGGTATTGTGTATTTGACTCTATGAAGCAAATTTTAATTTTTCGCTTTTTCAGTTTTTTTCAGTCCGTTAAAACCAAGACTTCCAGTAGAAATTATGTTATGTTTCAAGTAAAAACGTCTTTAAAATAAAGTGTTGAAAAACATGTCCTATTTTTTATCGATTTTTGTCAAGATGCAAAAATGCAACAAATTTAAAGACAACTTCATTAATTTTAAGAATTTTTCTGAATTATTAAAGTCAAATTGACCTTAGTCCAAAAATGTTTTCTTTCATGTTATGATACCCATTTTCAAGTCAAATCACTTAATTATAAGGACAACACGACTTCATTGAAAAGTTTGTCGAATTTAGAGAAATGCGTCTTCAAAGCTAAGCAATATTTGTATTCTTATTTTAAGGAAATCTTTGGTCTCACGGCAATATTTTTTTCAGTGTACTCTTTTTAGAGTTGTGACAGTAAAATAAAAACATTGGGAAACAATGAAAAATTAAACAGAAAAATCTATAAAAACAAAGTTTAGTTCCTCTTTATTAATAAGTAGTCCAAGAGGAGTTGACGGATACTTTCGAAAATAAAAGCGGTCATTGAGTTCGAGTTTTGCCACTAAAATTATTTCTCATTTTAGCGGCAAAACTCGAATCGGTAAAACTAGAATAACATTATAACTTTTTTCGGCAAATTGTATTATAACTTGGTGGGGAATGATCCAAAGCAACAATTGAATAAGTTTATTTTCTTTAAAATAAATTATTAAAGAAAGCAAACAATTGTTCAAACCTAAATAAATTTATGGTTTGTTGTAAAATTATTGTTTAGAATTTAAATATAATGTGCTTTTGAATGGTTATCGTTAACTTTAGGATTCGATGGAAAAATATTTATATATATACTTGACTTCACGTTCTTCTTTTGTAAGAGTTTTTGAATTTCTTCGCAAAATTTCAAACTTTATACAAAAACCTTTTTTTGTTACAAAATTTTTATTTTTGCAATAAAAAACAAGTAAGGAAAGTCTAAAGTCGGGCGGGGCCGACTATATTATACCCTTCACCACTTTGTAAGTCCACATTTTCGATACCATATCAAATCCGTCCAATGTGTTGGATGCTATATGAATCCATACACATATATTCTGTATATCTGAGCAGATCTGTACAGAGTTCTGCAATACTTATAGATTTTACATTTAAGTCGGCTAATGCGCTGAGGTGGAACACAATGTTAGTAAAAAAAATATAGGAAACATTAAATATGAACCAATTTTGAGGCAACTTCGCAAAAGTGTATTATGATTTATGATGTGTAATAGAGTCATAGGAAAATTTGAGTCATTTTGATATGTTTTCGACTTGGCAGTGGCGATTTGATAAGGAAAATGGAGGTATTTCGTCCAATTTTGCCTAAATAGGAAAAACATATATATGGAATCTATATCGAAATCTGAACCGATTGCAATCAAATTTCACATGCATACACTGTTAGAAAAATATGTTTTTCATATGTTTCGATATAAACTAAATTTGTTTCGGGCACAATTTTTAAACACAATATATTTAAGTGCAAACATTTAATATTCCTAAACTAACACTAAATGTTTGGGACACATATCTTCATATGATAGAATATATTATGTTTGGGGCATGAATGTTTCATAAAAATAATATGTGTGAATGTAAACATATATAAATTTACAAATTTCGAGTAAACATATATATGTTTACAATTTCTGTGAAACGGTTGTATGTTGTTTCGGAAAACTGCTTTATGATAAGGCCAAAAATTTGATATGCTTAAGTCTAAATATTATTTAATTTGAATATTAGAATGAGTATTCGGAGTAAAGAGAATATACATTCGGAACCAAGAGAATAGAGATTTGAAAAAAACAGCATGTGTTCTCGCATTGAGAGGAGAATTTTATGTATGTGTGGACAAGTGTTTTGTTTATCATTTTGGCATTATGGACACACATTTTTTTAACGGCCTTAAAAATGAAATTAAGTACAAAACTCGATAAGTTTTACATGCATTTAAAATTGTGTTAAATGCTACACAAAAAAAATAACTGCAAATAAATATTAACAACTTTATTTGTATGTAAAATCTGCTGATGCTCAACAAATTTGTCTATTGAATATGAGGCATTTGTTGTTGAAATGTGTTTGTAGATGATTGACAGAGGAAATAATAGAAATATTCTGAATTTTCAACAAATTGTTTTGTTGCGAAAATAGTTGACTGCTTTCGATATGAAAATAAAAACAAAAATACAAGACTGGTTACGCGCACATCGCTGAGAATATGTACGAAAGCTAAAAGAAGTATGCGAAGAATACCGTTAGAACAAAATGAGTATGAGCACATGCACGTGTATGATAGCAAGCAAAGAGCTCACTCATCAGAGAATACAGAGAATACAGCATTTATAAATGTCTGTGAAAAATTTATATTTTTCGGTTTGATAGTTTCTTAAATGTGTTTGTTGTATGAGATAATTGATAAACCCATATTAATATCGGGATTAGAGTTATTACAATTCTAATTAACTAGAATATTTAGCACTGGGCTTACCCAGTGCTAGACCCTGGACTATTCAAATTTAAAATCGTCATACATTTACATGTTCCCCGTCCAAAAATAACATTTTGGTCATATTTCTTCTCTGTGTGTACTTAACAAAATATATCCAAAAATGTTCCGGCAATTTTGCAATTTTGGTGCAATTCATAGCAAATTCGGTCAATTTTAATTTCAAATAAATTTTTTGTCAATACACCAACAAATTTGTTACAGGTCATTGATAGACTCCAACAAACCACATACAAATTTGTTCGTTCAAATTCAAAAATATTTGTTGAGGATTAAACGTAACGTTCAGCAACAAATATTTTGTACTCAACAAATTACTTACAAATTATGTTATTGAGAACACAAATTATTTGTTGCCTTCTGATGGTAACGATTGCTAACAACTTTTTTGTAATAATGGTTATTAAAAGTACAAATTAGTTTGTTGCAGGAAAATTAACACATTTTTCCAACAAAAGTTATTGGTTCTCAAACTTATTTTTATCTGTGTAGTAAAAAACGGTTAACGCCTAAATAAATTTATGTGTACATTATAAAATTATTTATGTATGTTATGCTTATACTCTTCTTTTGTTAGAGTTTTTGATTTTCTTCCAAAATTTCAAACTTTTATACCAAAAACAGTTTTTTGTTATAAAATTGTTATTTTTGCAATTAAAAATAATATTTTATCCAAAAGCCATTTCGTTTATATAAGCACTGTTTCTGACTGTAAATCTTTAATAACCCACATTTCGAAGTTTCATTATAAAAATTTAATATAGTATAAATGTCTAAATTAAAAACAAGTATATACGGCCGTAAGTTCGGCCAGGCCGAAGCTTATGTACCCTCCATCATGGATTGCGTAGAAACTTCTTCTAAACACTGCCATCCAGAATCGAATTACTTAAGTTGCGGTAACGCTTGTCGATGGCAAGGTATCTTAAAACCTCCTAACACCATCTTCTAAATTGTATGTAAGTCCATACGTGGTATATATTAAATCAAAAAAGATCGATCCAATACGTATATAATTCAGTTTGACAAAGTAGACATACAATTTTGACAAAATTTTGTACAGAAATAAAATTTTAACAAAATTTTCTATAGAAATAAAATTTTTACAAAATTTTCTATAAAAATAAAAATTTTGACAAAATTTTCTATAGAAAGAAAATTTTGACAAAAATTTCTACAGAAATAAAATTTTAACAAAATTTTCTATAGAAATAAAATCTTGGTAGATTATTTTTGGCTCGAGTGGCAACCATGATTATGAACCGAATAAAATTTGAACAAAATTTTCTATAGAAATAAATGATGAAAATTTTATTATGAACCGATATAGACCAATTTTTGTGTGATTGGACCAATTTTGGTATTGTTGTTAGCGACCATATACTAACACCACGTTCCTAATTTGAACCGGATCGGATGAATTTTGCTCCTCCAAGAGGCTCCGTAGGTCAAATCTGGAGAATGTTTTATATGGGGGCTATATATAATTATGGACCGATATGGACCAATTCTGGAACGTTTGTTAAATATCATATACTAACACCATGTTCCAAATTACAACCGGATTGGATGAAATTTGCTTCTCTTGGAGACTTCGCAAGCCAACTCTGGGGATCGGTTTATATGGGGGCTATATATAATTATGAACCGATGTGGACCAATTTTTGCATGGTTGTTAGAGACCATATACCAATATCATGTACCAAATTTCAGGTGGATCGGATGAAATTTGCTTCTCTTTGAGGCTCCGCAACCCAAATCTGGGGATCGGTTTATATGGGCGCTATATATAATTATGAACCGATGTGGACCAATTTTTGCACGGTTGTTAGAGACCATATACCAACATCATGTACCAAATTTCAGCCGGATCGGAAGAAATTTGCTTCTCTTTGAGGCTGCGCAAGCCAAATCTGGGGATCGGTTTATATGGGGGCTATATATAATTATGGACCGATGTGGATCAATTTTTGCATGATTGTTAGAGACCATATACCACCACCATGTACCAAATTTCAGCCGGATCGGATGAAATATGCTTCTCTTAGAGGCTCCACAAGCCAAATCTGGGGATCGGTTTATATGGGGGCTATATATAATTATGGACCGATATGGACCAATTTTTGCATGGTTGTTAGAGACCATATACCAACACCATATACCAAATTTCAGCCGGATCGGATGAAATTTGCTTCTCTTTGAGGCTCCGCAACCCAAATCTGGGGATCGGTTTATATGGGCGCTATATATAATTATGGACCGATGTGGACCAATTTTTGCACGGTTGTTAGAGACCATATACCAACATCATGTACCAAATTTCAGCCGGATCGGAAGAAATTTGCTTCTCTTTGAGGCTGCGCAAGCCAAATCTGGGGATCGGTTTATATGGGGGCTATATATAATTATGGACCGATGTGGATCAATTTTTGCATGATTGTTAGATACCATATACCAACACCATGTACCAAATTTCAGCCGGATCGGATGAAATATGCTTCTCTTAGAGGCTCCACAAGCCAAATCTGGGGATCGGTTTATATGGGGGCTATATATAATTATGGACCGATATGGACCAATTTTTGCATGGTTGTTAGAGACCATATACCAACACCATGTACCAAATTTCAGCCGGATCGGATGAAATTTGCATCTCTTTGAGGCTCCGCAAGCCAAATCTGGGGATCGGTTTATATGGGGACTATATATAATTATGGACCGATGTGGACCAATTTTTGCATGGTTGTTAGAGACCATATACCAACACCATATACCAAATTTCAGCCGGATCGGATGAAATATGCTTCTGTTAGAGGCTCCACAAGCCAAATCTGAGGGTCCCTTTATATGGGGGCTATACGTAAAAGTGGACCGATATGGCCCATTTTCAATACCATCCGACCTACATCGATAACAACTACTTGTGCCAAGTTTCAAGTCGATAGCTTGTTTCGTTCGGAAGTTAGCGTGATTTCAACAGACGGACGAACGGACGGACGGACGGACATGCTTAGATCGACTCAGAATTTCACCACGACCCAGAATATATATACTTTATGGGGTCTTAGAGCAATATTTCGATGTGTTACAAACGGAATGACAAAGTTAATATACCCCCATCCTATGATGGAGGGTATAAAAATTGGTTCGGTCGGAGCAGGAATTGAACCCACGACCCTTTGCATGCTAGGCAGACATGCTAACCACTGCTCCACGTGGCTAACAAATGTATGTTTCTTTTAAATAATGTTATGTTTGCATGGGCTCGTGGGCGCTGCAAACTATGCTATATAAATGTAACTTATTATGATAATTGTCTACTGGTGACTATAACAGCTACGTAGCCCAGGGGTTAGTGTGTTGGCTTACAAACTGTATGGTCCTCGGTTCGATTCTCCGTCCAGGCGAAAGGTAAAATTTAAAAAATATACAAAATTGAATAATTTCTTCAACATTATTTGTATTACAGAAAAAGGTGCCAAGAACTATAAAATTTCGTGGAAGTGAAAATTATATGAGGGAATGAGCACAATCTTCTTTGGGGAAAATTCTTCCAAGCATATAATAATTTTGGGCTCAAAATGGTTCCAAACATATAATATGTTCACATAAAACAAACATATTAATGTTTCGACAGTATCCAATAATATATGTGCTTCCTGCAAAATATGTTTGGAACATATGTTAGAGAAGCGATTTTTTTTGAGGGTGTAGTTACTATGTTGAATCTACTCCCTGTGCAAAATTTCACGTAAGTCGGATAACAACTTTGACCTCTGTGGTCATATGACGGAAAATCGGGCGAAAGATATATATGGGAGCTATATCAAAATCTGAACTGATTTCAACCAAAATAAACACGCATATGCAGAACCTTAATTCTACTGCCTGTGCAAAGTTTCAAGTTCAATTCTACTTTCTCTGCAAAATTTCACGTAAATCAGAGTAGCACTTTTGCCTCTGTGGGCATATTAGTCCAAATCGGGCGAATGATATATATGGGAGCTATATCTAAATCTGAACCGACTTCAACTAAATTTTGCACAATTAACGATGCTATAAAACGTACTCCTTGTGCAAAATTTCAAGCAACTCAGGGCAAAACTCTGGCTTTTGAGGCCATATAAATCCAAATCGGACGAAAGATATATATGGGAGCTATATTTAAATCGAAACCGATTTTAACCAAATTAAGCACACTTAACGATACTATTAAACGTACTTGTTGTGCCAAATTTGAAGCAAATCAGGGCAAAACTCTGGCTTTTGGGGCCATATAAGTTAAAATCGGACGAAAGATATATATGGGAGCTATATCTAAATCTGAACCGATTTCAACTAAATTTGGCACAATTAACGATACTATTAAACGTACTCCTTGTACAAAATTTTAATCAAATCAGGGCAAAACTCTGGCTTTTGAAGCCATATAAGTCAAAATCGGACGAAAGATATATAGGGGAGCTATATCTAAATCTGAACCGATTTCAACTAAATTTGGCACAATTAACGATACTATTAAACGTACTCGTTGTGCAAAATTTGAAGCAAATCAGGGCAAAACTCTCGCTTTTGGGGCCATATAAGTCCAAATCGGACGAAAGATATATATGGGAGCTATATATAAATCGGAACCGATTTAGCTGATATTTGGCAGTTTTGACGGGACTGACAAAACATTCAGATGTACAAAATTTGAAGAACATCGGTTCATAAATACGTGAATTATGATCAAATCGGTGATAACTATATATGGCAGCTATATCTAAATCTGAACCGATTTTTTCCAAAATCAATAGCGATTATCCTCTACCCGAAGAAAGACGTTATGTCAAATTTGAGGACGATCGGACTTAAACTGCGACCTGTACTTTGTGCACAAAATTACATATACAGATAGACGGACATCGCTAAATCGACTCGGAATTTAATTCTAAGCCGATCGGTATACTAAAAGATGGGTCTATGACAATTATTTCTTGGCGTTACATACAAATGCACAAACTTATTATACCCTGTACCACAGTAGTGGTGAAGGGTATAATAATATATGATTTTAACTCAGTCCATTTCATTTATATCAAGCACTGTTCTTTTCTGACTTTAAGTCTTTAAAAGACACACTATACAGTTTCGTAGTAAAAATTTAATGTAGTAGTATGTAATGTTGAACACCTTTTCGGGATATTCCCAACGTATCGGGAATATATGTAAAAAAAAATGGTGTCGGTCGAAGCAGGGATCGAACCCAGCACCCTTGGCATGCAAGGCGGAACTATCAACCACTGATCCACGTCGCCAACAAATGTATGTTTAACAATGTTATGTTTGCATCGGCTCATGGGCGCCGTAAGCTATGCTATATAAATATAACTTATAACGATAATTATCTCTTGATGACCATAACAGCTACGTAGCCCAGTGGATAGTGTGCTGGCAAATGGTAAAATTTAAATAATTATAAAATTGAATAACTTCTTCTACAATGTTTGTATTACAGAAAAAGGTGCTAAGAACTAAAAAAAAACTCGCGGAAGTGAGAAAAATGTGAGGGAATATACAATTAGGCAGAAAAAAAATTTTGAGCATAATCTTCTTTGGGAGAAAATTCTTCTAAGCATATAATATTTTTGGGTTCAAAATGTTTCCAAACATATTATATGTTCACATAATAACATATAGTTTTTTGGAAGACAACATTATTGAATTTGGATGGAAAAATACATAATGTTTGGAACTTAGACTACCCAAACATATTATATTGTTTAGACCAAACATATTATATATTGGAAGAAATCAAATATATAAATGTTTGGGCAGTACCCAAAAATTTATATGCTTGACGCAAAATGTGTTTGGGAGTATATGTTACAGAAGCGATTTTTTTTGAGGGTGTAGCTAAAGGAACATCATCTAAAAAAATGATATACCGCGAAACCTCTCAAACTTGGACACTCTGAAAACCGATTTCGAAGTAGGGTAGAGGATCTTAAGGTATACCAGAATAGGATTTCACTTGACAATAAATTGAAATGATAGATCTGGAAGCAATAGAGGTCTTACAGATATTGGTAAGGCTAACTATATAGAGAAACTGTTTCAAAGATCTCCCAACACTTCTACCACAAAAGCTACACAGGTGCCCGATTTTAAAGTTTAGAAAATTCCTGATCGAAATTCAATAAAGAACTTAGAAGCATACAAATCTAAAAAATGCAATTGCATAATGATTATAGGAATTGTAACCAGAATCGACTTTTTTAAAACTTTGAATAGTCGACTTTGTGACATTTCGATAAATTGGGAAACGTTGGGAAATAATTGGGACAACGTTGCTTTTCCAAATTTTTTTCTTAGAATTTTAATAAGGGGAATTATAAATTTTTAATATTCTAAATTTTTTAATATGCGTGCAATGGTACGGTTTCGAAGTTAAATTTGAAATTTGTAAAATTAAACTTTAGATTTGTAGGAACAGTTTTTGTTTCATTTTTAGAGGGAAATTTCGAAATCGATAAACATTACGAAGAGGCCTCCAAACTGATGCGTCCCTGTCTAAACTTTCTTTCTTTTCTGGCGTAGAAGTTCTCAGTGTTTTGTAGTCATCCCGTGTTCTCAGCCATTTCGGTTAACGAACAATGACAATGCTGCCGTAGAAGCTACCTGGAACAATAGTCGGCGTAGCCATAAAGCACTTGTACCAATGTCCCAATGAAAATGTCAAAGCAGCATCACATAAATAAGGTGACATTATCACAAAAGGATGAGATTTGGGTTAAACGACATTCACTCAAATGTTTAGCCATCCACCCAGGCAACAGCACGGTCAGTAGTAATCGACGGAGTTACACGATCCTCTGCCCAACACCGAGATTGAGTCGACGATAAGAGATCGAGTTACATTGATAGTGATAGAGTTTATCTGGCCATCGGCATCGAACTCTGGCCATGGCCATAAATAAACTTGTCGTCCATGGGAAAGCATTGACAAGGGACAAATCTCGATATCGACAGGGTTATCATTTCGGCTATGTCTATGTGGACAAGTGAATGTCTTCGTAATTTTCTCAATCGAGGACAAGTACTCGTCCAACAAAGGTGCAAAACGTCAATTGAAGACAGAAAACATTTTACCTCACGTAGTGTGTACCCATCTTGCTCATTAGACGTCCTATTAATTCATTGCCTTTTATCGCTGATGTTATCGAGAGATGCGTGTGGGTGTCGGCCTTACCACAGAGGATTTTCTAAATGGAAGTTGTATGTTGACATTGTGTAGATAATTACCGGATTTAGGCCACGTGCCTTTTATTTTCCAATTGATTCTTTTTGCCTTCTTGTGGCCTCCGGCACAACCATCAGCCCACGATTGCAGAGGTGAACTGCACTTTACTTTTGTCTCGTGTATGTTTTTTTGTTTTGTTTTGTTTTTCCACCGGCGTACTCTTGAACGTAGCCTAAGCCTATTGTCTTGATCCAACCAAATTACATCCAAATTACCGTGTGACTTGTTATCGCATCGCTAGATTTGTTCCCAAATAGTTTTGGCTTAGATGCTAAAATCACCACCATTGAGTGATAGACTGTCACTGAGCATCGCAGTATTGGCCGCCACGCAAACAAAAGAATTAATCGCCTTTTTGTCTTCTTGGCAACGGTAACAATGTGGACGCCGTTCAAGTTGCAAATAAAAGTGAACACACATTATTATCAACTCATAATGGAATTCCATGGACAAATACAAACAAAAACATTTGTACTCGAGCTGGATGGACAAATGTTACAAAGGAGCATCGAGAAATCTAGCATCCTTCATCGTTAAAACATTCAACAGAGCTTTGTTCTTTGGAACTGAACCATCGAACTTTCCCGTCTCGACTAAAGTTAAAGTCGGAGATCTTCTCCAATGCATCAAGTGTGGGAAAACGGATATTCATTGACGTTGGCCAACACCGACCTATCAGTGGGAGATGCATATGTGCGACAATAACCTTTGACGTGTTCAAGGGGTTGCAGTAGTGAATAAATCCCACATTGAAATTCATTCGAGCATTAATCTTGGTAGTTATAATTGAATGACACAATTATTTTCCCATGTTTTTGTTTTTTTTTTTTTTTTGTTGTTGATGCAATTAAATGTGTCTTGGTCTTGTAATGGTGGTGTGTCAATCCAATCAAAATTTCACTGTGACTTATACTTCCCTGGATGTGAGTTTGTATTCACTGTGTCCTGTGGTCACAATAAAGCGAATGAAAAAATTGCTTAACTTCAGTAAATCCGGAATCCATCGTTATTGAATGGTTAGCATTATTGCTATAGTGTAAATATCGTATAGTCTCAAATTGGTGGCCTCAAAAGCTACACGGTGGTTCCTAGGGTGTCGAATTTCGGTTTATCCGAAAATGCCAATTTTTTAAAACCTACACTCAAAAAAAAGTGAACTCTCTATTTCACTAAAGCCAATTTAACTTTATTTCAGTTCATGGAATTATTATGTTTGGAGAAAGTTTTCTTTACTCTAATAATTTTTTGTGTACGTTAGTTAAATTAACTAAACCCGAGGAAAAAAATATACTCAACTGAAGCATAAAGATTAACTAAATTCGTATCTTCCACAAAATAGTTCAGAATTTCTTTAAATTTGTAAATTTTACCAAAAATGCGTCCATCATGAACTTCGTATGTCACTAGTGACATTCATGCAATTTTGAACTCCAAGTTTTTCAAACTACAAAATTTTCTTTAACAAGTGAAAAAACTTAGTTATGTCTAATAAATTTTCTTAAATTTGTCGGAAAATATTTACTTATGTTTATGACATCGGCGTGATGCCAACGTTTGTTATACTGTTTAGTTAAAATTTTCTACAAATATACAAAATTTTCTAAAATTAACCAAACCCACCGATTCCTGGTGGGTTCACTGGTTTTTCAGTGTGCTTTTCGGTTCTTTATTTTGTTCAAACCCGGTTAAAATTGGTAACAATAAAATTAGTGAAAATTAATTAAATTAATAATTAAAAACACACATTTTATTCAAAAAGCCAAATAATTAACAACATATTTATCAAACAGGAACATTTTGAAATAAACTAAGGATTAATTCATGGTGTACTTCCAGTGAAATTTGAATATTTTCGCTTAGAAATGTTCTTTAAAAGCAATTAAAAATGATTTGAAGCAACCGTCACAACGCTTCTAATATATTCGGTTTATTTCGAAATTCGAAATTCCGATTGACTGTAGAGAGTGATGTAGTAAAAGATTATTTTGTGATACCTAGTGAAATATGTTGTAAGTAGTCAGTTGTTTCTCATGCCAATCTTATCACTATCCGGTTTTGTTTTGTGGTAATGAATCTGGTTAACCGGATATAACTCTGCAACTTTTGAATGGTTAAAGATATCAACAGTTTGTGGGTCCATGCGCTGGCCTATAGGTGTTGAAAATCTGCAATTACGAAACTCTTTTCATGAGTTTTTCTTTGTACACTCCAACAAAAAGGTCGTTGCACACAATTTTAATAACTTTTGAACTAGTTATGGTATTATTATGTTTTTTTTTTTTAGTTTTGTAGTAAAAGTTGTTTTAAGAAACATTGCTGAATATACCATTTTCAAAATTTCAAATCAAATGGGAGCAAATGGTGGTTGCTGTGAAACTGTTTTTATGCCACTGAAATCTAGAGGTAGTTTAGACTCACAAAAAGTTGTGACGAATTTGGAGTATAATCACAAAAAGTTGGGACGAATTTGGAGTATATCGTTCCATTTCTTGATATAGCCCCCATATAGATCAACCCTCCGATTTGACTTCTTGGGCTTCCAGAAACCGTAGTTTTTGTCAAACTTTCCTGAAATTGGAAATCTAGAGGTATTCAAGGACTTTAAAAGTGTTTTTCAGAGGTGGATTATCCCACCTCAGTAATGCTGGCTCTGAGTTTCAAAGCTTCTCTAAGTGGTTTCACTGCAATGTGGACGCCGTTCGGACTCCGCTATAATAAGAAGGTCCCTTGTCATTGAGCTTAACAAAGAATCGGGCAGTACTCAGTGATAGAAGTTCACCACTGTGGTATCACAATGGACTGAATAGTCTAAGTGAGCCTGAAATATCGGGCACCACTATACCTAACCTGACTTAAGTGTAGTTCACAAGGGGTATGGTTAACCTTTCGACGACGGAGAATTGACCGCTTGATAAAAATAAGTTTTTATTGTGGATTTATATTTAAAATACACCTATGTACTAAGTTAAATATCGCTATGGGGCATTCGTCCTCAAAACTAAATCAGGGTGCGGCTAAAGTAACTATATGATTTGTTTTTTAAATAACCATTGAATGGAATGAAAAAAAAATATGATAAAAAGAAAGTTTATTTTATGTTATTTTTTTACATTAATTATGAAAAATAATATCAGTTAAATGAGAACCGTTTTCTCTAACGCAAAAATGTGCTCTTTTTATGGCATTTTCCATAACTTTGTTGAGTGTTTCTTGTGGTATACGATCAATTTCTTCTTGAATGTTGTCCTTTAGTTGCTGCAAGGTTTGGGGCTAATTCATATAAACATTGTCTTTGAGATAGCCCCACAAGGAAAAATGCGGTGGCCATCTTAAATTTGACAAAAAATTTTAATTTTGATCAACGAGATTTAAAACTGCTCTAACATATTCCAAGCGCAATACGAAGTCCTCAGGATTTAGTTTTTGGACTAGTTGGATTTTGTAAGGGAAGAGGTGCAAATCGTGTTTTAAAATTCGCCGAAGGGTGCGGTCAGAAAGCTGGAACTGGGAAGATCATCTTCTCGTTGATGTCTCCGGATTTTCTTCGACGCTCTGTCGCACAGCATCAATATTTTCGGCCGTTATGTCAGTTCGAGGTCTGCCCGTACGTCTTGAATCTCCGACAGTCCAATATTCAGCAAAATTATTCACCAAGGAACGAATGGTTGGACCCATTGGAGCAGTTCTTACACCATAAAATCTTCTGTATGTACGTTGAGTATTAATTATCGAACGATGATTTTCAATGAATAGAAAAACAATCTTAGTTCTTTGCGCAATAGTATAGCGTTCCATTTTTAAATATTCTCCCAAGTTTAATTTCTGAAATAGGAAAAAAGAAAAAGTTAAATACTCGCAAGCAAAGAAGTTACAATTGTTTTACATCATATAGTAACTTTAGCCGCACCCAGCATACGATTTCTTAATTTGGTTGTATCTACGTCGAACATCTAAAATGCCCCTTCAACAGAAGCATGTGAAAAGGGTAGCGACAGAAATACTAATGCATACTTGCTTTAGGTTAGGTTAGGTGGCAGCCCGATGTATCAGGCTCACTTAGACTATTCAGTCCATTGTGATACCACATTGGTGAACTCTTATCACTGAGTGCTGCCCGATTCCATGTTAAGCTCAATGACAAGTCCGAACGGCATTCCAATTGAGTAAATTTTTTACAACTCGCTTTTTTCATATTTTCAATAGGAAATTTAATTTTTTGTTTGTTTCAAATGTGTTAAAAACAGATTTAGAATTAATAAAATGGTTCAAATTATAAAAATTTTGCCGAAAAAAATTCTAAATACTTTCTAGAAAAATTGCGAATTTAAAGAAAAATGATGTTAAACCTTCCAGCCACGCGTTATAATGCATTAAAATTCATAAAAAAATTTTAAATTTATTTGTTTGTCAAAATATCACAAAATTTCTTAATTCTCATTCAAAACACTGAATTTGGATCACACCTTAAGAATTCAGTTCAACGGCTGTTGAAATGGTGGACATCCGTCCTATGACAAGCCCATGTTAAATTCATTGCTTCTGCGCCAATTTTGCACCACTTCCGGATCCAAAAAGAACATTTTCACGACTTTTTTGGCGATGCCTTTTTTGCTGGGATATTTTTCACCCCTAAAAACCCCCAAATAAATGATTTGTAGCATCCAGAGAGTAAACAGAAAAAAATTGATGCTCTCACTTTTCGTATGAGAATTTAGAAACCGTTAGTTTTTGTAAGCGTCGAGAAATATTGTATTATGCCCATCAATTGTTGATGTCATTTTTCTTTCATTCATATTGTATTGTTCATATTTAAACGGTGAACACGCGTTTTTAATTAAGAAAAATACAAAATGTAAGTATTAGTTAATTTTGTGATTTAGTATTTATTGTGCTTCTTGTATTCCCGAGTAAAAATTAAGAGATCTAATTTGATACAATTAGATATGAGTAGATCCGAAAAATGGTAAGATCTAATCATATCTAATTACTATGGAATTAGATCTGATCAGATCTCAATATTGGCCTAGATCTAATATATTAGATATGATTATATCTAACCCTGTATATAGTTGGATCTAAAGTTACATCTCGTCGTGATATTATATATAATGTGATATCATATATATTTATATCTTATTCTGGTTCATTATATCAAGGTGAATCTGCTTAGATCTAAAGTGGCCAATTTTGAGATCTAATCATATCTAATTAGATCCGCCAATTTTTACACGGGTTGTTACAGTCATTATTGTCGAGATGGAATGAGTATTGAGTCAAAAAATAAATTTGCAATGAAGACACAATTTGAATGTTTATTTAATAATATTATTTATTTAATGTTTATTTGAAAAATCAAAAATTTTATTTACTTTTATTTTGGTTGAACAAGTTATTTTTAAACTTTTCTTTTTAGATAAAAGTGTCTTTTATTTAAATCATTTTTTGGTGAATATTGATAAATTGACGACAATACTTCATTAATTACAACTAAGAAAAAATGGGTAAAATGCTTACGACATTTTTATCGAATGTAGATTTTTTTAATGTTGATAAATCGCTTACGATATTTTTATCAAATTGTGGATTTGTTTATTAATATTAAACTTACACTTACAACTTACTCCAACCTAATTGTTTAATAGTGGATTTCTTTATCGGTTTTATAAGTGATAAAATGCCTACGACATTTCTGTTGAGTAGTAGATTTTTTTATCAGTTCAAATTAGAAAATATTTTCGACAAAACACCTACAGCTATGAACACTGAATTCTTGAAAAAGTCTATCGCAGGAAAATTGAATAATATTTCATTTGGATCTTCGTATTACTTTATCAAATAAAATTATTTTTTCGTTCTGTTGGTTGAGTTACAATAATCATCGGCGCCGGATATACAAAGGTTAATATCATTTATGAACAATAGAAACAATGATGGATTAGGATTCTTCATTTTTGTAAAAGTTGGCGAATACACGCACAGAAAAACCATGTTTGGAGATAGTTGCCGCTTCCATTTAATGCTTATCTAGAGCATGTAATTGCCGCGGAAACCATATATTTTGTCTTTGTAAAAATAGTTTTCGAGCAGAGAAAAATGTATGGTGGCTATAAGCATTTGAATGGTTCTCAAATACCGCAAACATGTTCTATCATTTAAATGATAGAATTTGAGACCATTAAATGGTCGGGAAAATCATGTACCTGACCATTCAATTTTTTTACTTTCTTACAGGGAAAAAAGTATTTTTACAGGTATACAAGTATAGATATGTCTAGAACCATTACATGGCCATAAACACCATTTACATTTTATTCGTGACCATTTAATTTTTAACTTGTTTGCAGCGAAAATAATTTTATAAAAACATTGAGCAGGTACACACGATTTTCATTTTGCGTGCCAGTCGTGTGTTGACTGTTGCTGAGAACGGACGGAGAATACGGATTTATTGTGTTTTGTGTTAATTTATTTATTCAGAAGTGGCACGTGGTTTTATGTGAACACAAAAAAGGAAAGTGTAATTGAAAAAAATGTACCTGTTTTTGTTCTGCATTTTGCTATATGGTATCATTTATTTTTATTTCCAGTTACATGATGGGCACGATGTAAATATGGAATAATTACTTATTGTTGAAATTGAAATAAAATAGAGTGTGTAAAAATATATGATGTTTGCTTGAACGGCATTATAAATACAAATAAACAATGAATTAGTTTATAAATAAATAAAAACAAACAAAGTTAATTTTGTGTTTTCTTTTCTCAAGTGGCGTCCTTTTTTCGACGATGAAAAAAGTTTTTTTTATAAAGATCAAAACATTTTAGGTTGTGACGATGTTCTTTTAACTAGAAGAAAAACATTTTTAATGAATACCATAACATTTTAAATCGTGACCATTGTCTTTTCATTCAAACAAAATTCTTTTTATCAATATAATAACATTTTAGATGAGGACAATTATATTTTTCTTAGAACCATGTTCACTGAGTTAGTCGAGAAGAAAGACATACCGGCTAGACCAAGAGCACATGCGTGGATACCTGCAAACCCTCCTGACCCTGAATCTATTTTAAATAGACTGAAACAATGCAATCCAGATCTTCCAACAGCTGATTGGAAGGTTGGCCGTTTGGATGAAGTGGATGGGCCAAGACGGCATGCAGTGTTTATATTGAACACTCAGTCTTTGCCACATCTAGCAAAGTCTCAGGGCCGTGTATGTTATGGCTTTCATTATATCCAAATGAAGGTGTATAAAAACGATCAGCTAAAAGATTCAGAAATGGACAAGCCTCTGTCTGAATCAGAAGTAAGCGGATCCTCTTGCGAAGTCGTGGGAGATACCAAAGTTGAAGACATGGATAGATACCGTATGCGTGAGGAGGCTTCTACTGCCTCAGAACTCACCAAAGTTGAACCTATGGTTATTGCGAGAGTCACCGATATCTCTGAAGAGGACATTCTTGATGACTCGATTGAAGCGGCTGATGTGACGGTTGTTGAAAATCTCGATGATCCTACGGATCCTCCAGATAAATCTTCATCATTGTAAGGCTGCATGTGCTGCCTTAAAAGTTCTCCTGATGAAAGGGGACATAGACATAGTTCTTATTCAAGAACCATATGTTTATAGAAACAAAATATGTGAATTAAGTACTCCGGGGTTCAAACTATTGCAGTATACTGGTAATGATGTAATTCGAGCCTGTATAATTGCTAAAAACGAGCTTAACTTGTTTCTGCTTCCTTCAATGTGCAATGCAGACACTGTCGTTGCCAATTTAGAAATAGCCAAATGCAAAAATTGGGTATCTTCGGTCTATATGGGACATGACAGGTGCCTCCATGTGCCGTTAAGACCTTAGTTGAGGAGTCACTGAAAACAAAGACGAAACTCATTATGGGATGCGATGCGAATGCGCATCATAGTATATGGGGAAGTAGTGATACTAATGCAAGGGGAGAGTCGATAATAGAGTTTATTTTGCGTACTAATCTGGTAGTTTGCAACAAGGGAGATGCCCAACCTTTGTCACTAAAAACAGGCAAGAGGTTTTGGACATCACCTTGGCCTCGCAAGAACTGAATGAAATGATATCTGAGTGGCATGTTTTAAGTGAACACAGCTTCTTAGATCATCGCTACATCAGTTTCAAATTTGATGTTCATACCACCAAGACCATATTTCCGCCAAATGTTAGGAAAGCTGACTGGAATAGGTATAGGGAATCGTTCAATATGACGATACCGGAAATACCAGAGACAAATATGAGCACTGTGCAAGTTATCGAACACGCAGTGGAGAGGATTACTAAGGCCTTCAACATTTCACTGAAAGCTGCATGCCCTAAAGGGAAGCCAAGGGGGAAAAATCGACCACCATGGTGGTCTACGGAGTTAGGTAATATGAGGAAATCGTGCAGGAAGCTCTTTAACAAAGCAAAGTCCACCAGAGCTCCTGTGGATTGGGACGCTTACAAGAAGAATCTGAGAGGATACAAGCGAGAACTGAGAAAGGCTCAGCATAACTCTTGGAATGATTACTGCAGCAGCATTGAGAATACGTCCGAGGCTTCCAGACTACGGGAGGTGCTAGCATCCACGAGCTCCGCTCCAGGTTTCATTAAAACATCGGAGGTCAATTGGACAACGTCCAGTGAGGAGACGCTGGAGGTACTATTGGACACACATTTTCCCGGAAATCAGACGGTTGAACCATGCACTGGCGGTGCCACAGTGGCTCAGCGGTCGTTTCCTATCGAGGAAATTGTATCAGAATCTAGAATAAAATGGGCGTTAAATAGCTTTGGATCATTCAAATCCCCCGGACCTGATGGAATTACTCCGGCGGAGTTAAAAGCGGTGGCTGACAGAATTATCCCCTGGTTGTCGGCGATATATATAGTATGTATCAACTTAGCATATATTCCAGGAAAGTGGAGAGAATCAAAAGTCGTTTTCATACCTAAAGCGGGAAAAGCCTCTTACTCGAATGCGAAGGATTTCCGACCAATCAGCTTATCATCATTCCTACTTAAGACTCTGGAGAGGATGATAGATATTTATCTTAGAATTAGCGTCGATTCAAGTTTGCTCTCGAAACGACAACATGCATACTCGAAAGGCAGGTCTACTGAGACCGCATTACATGAACTAGTCAGCTTTATTGAAAGCTCACTATCTGTCAAAGAATACACAATCGTGGCATTTCTAGACATCGAAGGGGCGTTCAATAACGTCCATCCGAGCGCGATATTAAATGGACTGACAACTCTGAATGTTGATCCAGGTATACTTAGGCTGTTAGACGAACTTCTAAGGAAGAGACGCATTTCAGCCACACAAGGACAAGCAAACATACAAAGGTATGTGAACAGAGGCACTCCTCAAGGAGGAGTTCTATAACCTCTTCTTTGGAATGTTGCTATAAACGACCTTCTGGTTTCCCTAGAAAAAGAAAGGATACAAGTGGTGGCATACGCAGATGATGTGGCGCTAGCAGTCAGGGGAAAATTCCCATCAACAGTTAGAGATATTATACAGAGAGCCCTCCGGATGACTGAGAAATGGGCGAAAGATAATGGTCTTGGGGTAAATCCTGCAAAGACAGAAATAGTCATGTACTGCAAACATCGCAAAACTCCCACGGTTAGGCCCATTTCCTTAGGGGGTATTGAAATTCCCTTTAGGGAGTGTGCAAAATACCTTAGCGTTATTTTGGACAGGAAGCTGAACTTTAAGCTTAATATTGAAGAAAGGGCGAGGAAAGCAACGGTAGCTTTATACTCGTGCAAAGAGGCAATAGGGAAAAAGTGGGGACTAAAACCAAAAATTGTACATTGGCTATACACGGCAGTGGTTAGACCTATAATGCTATATGGTGTTGTAGTCTGGTGGTCGGCACTTCACCAGCCGACAAGTTTAGACAAAGTTCAGCGTATGGCGTGCTTGAGTATCTCAGGTGCATTCAGCAAGACAGGAACAAACTCCCTTAATGTCATACTGCATCTATTGCCTTTAGACATTTTGGCCAAACAGTCAGCTGCAACAAAAAGTTTGAGACTCGAATTTCCAACAGTGAGGCGTGGTGTACACGGACCCCGGGGAATAAAAGATATATAGATTTCTACACTGATGGCTCCAAATTGGATGCCAAGTGGGTTTCGGAGTATATTGTAAAGATCTGGAACTTCGAATAGCGAAAAGATTACCAGACCACTGTAGTGTTTTTCAGGCTGAAATATTAGCAATAACAGAAGTGGTGAATTGGCTGATAAGTAATCCTCCAAGCAATATTGGCATTAATATATACTCAGACAGTCAACCTGCAATAAAATCCTTAGACTCTGTGTTCCTCAACTCGAAAACGGCCATCGACTGCCGCAAATCTCTCAATGAGATGGCTGAGCAGCATAATATTCACCTAATATGGGTGCCTGGCCACAGGAACATACCGGGGAACTGCGAAGCAGATGAGCTAGCAAGGCTAGGAACTACCTTACATATTCCAGGGGAACTAGAATCTGTTGGTGTTGAGAAAACAGAAAAATGCATTGATGTTCTCACTTTTCGTATGGGAATATGCAAAAGAATTTAGAAACCGTTAGTTTTGTGGAAGAGTCGACAATTTTTTTAATGTTGAAAAATCGCTTACGACATTTTTATCAAATTGTGGATTTATTTTTATCGCTATTAAACTTACAATCCTACTACGACCTAATTATTGAATAGTGGAGTTCTTTATCGGTTTTGTAAGTGATAAAATGCCTACGATATGTTTGTTGAATAGTGGATTTTTTTTATCACTTCAAATTAGAAAAATATTTTCGATAAAACACCTACAACTACGGACTTTGAATCTTTGAAAAAGTTTATCACAGGAAATTTTAAAAATATTTTATTTGAATCTTCGTATTTTTTCGTTCTGTGTATGCTACTTCTCATTTGGGTGACAGCATGCTATGAAAAAGTGAAGCAACTAAACTAAAAGTTATTCAAAAACTTAAGATGTAAAGTAGTGATGACACTACTTGTTACCACAACCAAATACACTTTGGACTATAATTTTTTTTTCTAAAAGTTCGAACATTTTTCACAAAAAGTACGAAAGGTTTTCGAAAAAATTTCGAAATTGTTTCATTAAAAGTACATAAAAATTTCATAAAAAGTATGAAAATTTTCGTAAAATGTACGAAAAAATTTCATAAAAAGAACGAAATTGTTTCATAAAAAGTACGAAGTTGTTTCTTACAAACTACGAAAATTTTGTAAGAACTTTTCATCGTAAAAAGAACGAAATATTTCGTACTTTTAATGACAAGTTTCTTTGGTTGTAAAACAATGACAAATTTCGTACGTTCTTTTTACGAAGAAAATTCTTTCGGTGTAAAGAAAAATGTAATTACTGAAAAAAAAAAACTGTTCATACTGATCACTTTCCCACATTCAAAGTACGCACAAATGTTCCAAAATCAATTATTATTTCATATCTACAGTGTTAGGTGTCGATGGAATCTAATTGGATAATAAATACTACGAAATGGTGCATTGTGTCCCATTCTTCGTCAAGGGGTTAACTAGTAATTTCGCTGCAATTGGAGGGTGCTGATGGGGAATGTGGGATTTCCGGAACGATCTTTCACTTTGATAAAACGAGTGCAGATCTTAGAAATACCTCCGTTTTGTCATATGGTTAATTTTTATGAGGTGCATCTTCTAGTCTAGGCAGCATCTTTCTTAATATCTAGATCGGAAGATATTAACTTCAAAGGTCAACGTAAGTCAAGTTTTTCACTTATTTGCATTTAATAAAACAAGATGTTCCACATAACAAACATATGTTCAACTATCGATCACATTTCAACAACAAAAATTAACATTTGACAGGGCATATCAGACAAAGCATTTTTTTCATAACTATCTTCGGACAAAACAACATATGCAACGTTAAGAAGTAAGTCATCGATATAATTTCATAAACTAAATCAATTTTCATTGTTGTAATACATTTTAAACAATGAAATATTTCGCAACATTACCGAATATTTTCACCGTCTTCACAACCATCTTTTTCCATTTGAGTGAAATACCTAAACCTTCTTAACTGACTGAAATACATGCATAGAATACTGCCAAGATGTTTAACGACTGCACTGAACCCACCAGGAAAAAGCTTTCTTTTAATTTTAGAAAAGTTTGAATATTTTTAGAAAATTTTAACTAAACAGTGCTACAAACGCCGACATCATGCCGATGTCATTAAAATAAGTAAATGTTTTTCGAAAAATTCAAGAAAATTTATTATACATAATTAAGTTTTTTCACTTGTTAAGGAAAAATTTTTAGTTTGAAGGAAAAAAATGGAGTTTAAAATTGCAAGAATGTCTTTAGTGACATACGAAGTTCATGATGAACGCATTTGTAGTAAAATTTGCAAATTTAAAGAAATACTGAACTATTTTGTGGAAGACACGAATTTAGTTACAGCCTATTTCTGATATCCGAATTCTGCTGTTCGTTCGCATGCAAACGAAAATCAGCTGATTTCGATTTCTCTAAGCTCTATCTACACGACAAGTGAGACGAAAATCAATGCGAACAAAAACGTAACGTTACCACTAAAATTGGGTTTCTCTAACCACATTCGTTCGCATTTTGTCGAACAGAAATGTCAAATCCACTCACTTTGGACAAACCTTTCGTTTTGCGGAAAAAGGCATTCATAAATAGAGAACAAAACTTAATAATTGATAAATTGATTAACGCTTTTTGGTGCAAATATATGATAAAAGTGGTTTATATCGATATATTTCTCTTTATAACCGCCATATTGACCGTTTAAAGGAAATTCTAAAACAAACAAACGCATACATTTGGAATGAAACACTCATTAAAAGGAAAACCGAAACCTAATTATTGCAGATATATAGAATTACAAATACACATCTCTCTATGCGGGCTAATTTCTTAAAAAAAAATATTGAGATAAACCAAACATCAACAATGAGAAAAATTTTCGAAATAAACCAGATTGCCAGATTGAATTTTATGGAAAATAATTTTTAAAATTTATGGGCCCTTTTTAAAGTAATTGAAATAATTGAGATCTGGTAATATTAGCATTCGACAGTAACGTAAGCCATGCGAACGAACGAAAGGAAGTTAGAGAAACCCAAATCTATACGAAAGTTAGTGACTGCCGTTCGTTCGCAATTGCTTTCGTTCGGATATCAGAACCCTGCCAACATTTGGGTGATAGTTTTATCGTCTTTCGCTAAGATGTCACTATTTCGTATCGCTAGGAAGTTTTCTGGTAGTAAAATTTCAAGCACAGCAACAATAAAAACAACTATCGCGTGGGGTGTTTCCGTTTCGAAACAAATTCGACTCTAACAGCGATCAAAAATCTAAATATTGACTCCATACATCGACATAGCTAATTTTTCAATAGCTCCTCTCTGAGAGTACATGTGTGTAAAAAGCCACTATCAACCAACGAGCGTGGGTGGCACAGAGGGAGAGCCTCTGACTTGAAAACGAAAGGTTCCGAGTTCAAAGCTCGGTGCGGCCGATCATCATTTTTATTTTTTAAAAAATAACTATCGCTTTTTCGACATCTTTTGGTCACTGGTTCGATTCCCCGCGAACACTATCGCGTAGTGGGACATTTGTTCCCGAAAGAGAGAGCGACACTTACTCTATAAGAAAATGATATCGCCTATGAAAGTTGTATCTTCCGGGGTGAAACTACTTCGATACACTTTCGATAGAAAATGTTTGAAGGGAAATAGGCTGTTAATCTTTATGCTTCATTTGTGTATATTTCTTCCTCGGTTTTAGTTAATTTAACTAACGTACGCAAAAAATTATTAGAGTAAAGGAAACTTTCTCCAAACATAATAATTCCATGAACTAAAATAAAGTTAAATTGGCTTTAGTGAAATAGGGAGTTCACTTTTTTTGAGTGTGCAGAAATATTAGTTTTTTTTTCCTTTAGGAAAGTTGGGGATTGTATCCTTGACCCTCTATATACAATGATAGATATGTATCATATTTTATTTATCTTAAATAAGAAATTTGGTATACATTTAAATTTAAAAATCTCCGTATAGATTCTCCCTTAGGAGACCAAATTCCTCAGCATATGTATGTCTCTTCCAAAAACGTCCAAGCAAATTGCAAAGTCTTTCAGCACGTACCACTCACATTTCCAAATTTGAAAATCTGTGAAAGAAAAAAATTCAAAGAAGCGGACTTGCTGTCATTGTCAATTCGGCCTACTAAGACCTACCTATCTACTGCAAAATATTGGCTTTAAGAGATGGAATACAAGAGAAAAAACAGCTGTTGTACAAAAACACAAACTTTAAGAAATGTCACACGACAGTTCACATTTTGTGTTTGCTTTCAAATAAAATTTGGGGACGGACATCTTCGATATGACTACCTATCCATGAAACGAACCTATTCCTTGTTTTGTTCCAACAGCTGAGTTTTTATTTTTTATCGCCAACGGATGAGAGGAATTGCTGCTGTGCGCCGATGTTTTGGATTAAAATGAACAAATGACAGACCTAGCAATGGTGGTGGCATCTTACTTTGCTATATTCGCCGAATATCTTCAATGAGCGTATATTAGCGGGGCGAAATGAGTTGTGAGATAAGAAAGAGAAATGAGTTAAGGAAGTATCATAAAGAGAGAGAGCGAGTTAACTTTACTTGAGTGAGTTAGATGTAGACTCCTCCCCTAACTCATGAAACTCATAATGCATGGCGAATTAATTTGAGTACAGCACATGCGTAGGAAGTAGCTGTGGGAATAATGCGACAACTACTTTGCAATGGCGGCTGATAAGAGTCAAGTACGGAAGATGCCTTCTATTGTCTCTCTGTTGACGTGTGGCAACTACGAAATACGCAAACCGGCTGGTGTAATAGTTGTGTTATGAGATTTATATCCCAATTGGCCCACATTTGTCATGCCACTGCGCTGAAATTGAGAATTCTGTAGGAATGTCACCCACGCAAATGAAAACAAAATAAGTACGTGTTATGTGTGATACCCATTTACTTGCAGATCGTAGGAATATTTCTTCCACAGGTGATTCACTTGTTCTATTTAGAACAAGTTTCGCAGAGTTCCAATTGGATTCAAATAAAGATATAAATTAGATTCAATAACTGACATAAACTGCAAACCGATAGTGAATAATACACGCAAAGAAAAGCAGGGATGTATGGGTTTCAATTCAATATTGATATTATAGGTTGGATATTACTTCATCTAGCTATGTCCTACATCCATTGTGTTCGAAAAGTTTTGACCGTTTTTAAATACAACAAGAATGTGACAAATTTGTATGAATTTTATACTTTGATACTCTTGATCACAATTGAATGAGGCTTTATCAGTTATGATCCGAGTGAAAATATGCGAACCAGAAACCCAACATTGAGAGATTACGCTTCGTAACAGTAACGAAATTGATCATTTTTTTCTTTTTCTATTAAATAACGATACAACGAAACCAATCGTTGCATTAACGAATTCCTACTTTGGTTCAATACACAGAAAAAAAAGTGTCTTGTAAATTTAAGGACCATTTTGACTTCCACATAGTTCAACAAATTTACTGTAATATAGTTCATTTTTCGTAACCACAACGAAAATTAACTTAGCTAAAGGAAAACTTATAAAAATTCAGTAAATGTTTTTTAGTTCACTAACTACGAAATGGGAAGGATTTTTCCTTAAATAAATTTCCAACACAGTAGTTAATGCATCGTTGATTCTATTATAAAAATACATGGGCAATATAAAAATCTTACTACGAAATGTAGACAATTTACTAAGAAAAAATTTTGTATGGAAAAAAATTTTTGTAGTAAAAATTAACTTAACGACATTACCGATTCGTATGATGGCTACCTACAGATTATTTCCCTTTTTATTATATGTTGGAGTGTTTTTCCTCACATTGAAAATTTTAGATAAAGTAGAATAAAAAGTAGTTAATATAATCCTTGCCGGGTGTATATCATTTTTTATAGATTCCTCATAGATTTGGTATATATTTTACCTTAACTTATAGATAGAATTCAAACTAATCAATAAACGTGCTACTGGAAAATGTGAGTGCATCATGTGAGGGAGTTTTTAAGAGACATTTTGTGTATATCTCGTATGATTGTTTGTGTTTGTTATTGCGTCATTTATGCTGTTGTTGGTTGTTTTGATTCTAGAGACAATGGAATGTTCCTTGTGTGTTGTTGGTATCTTTTGTGGTGAGAGTTGTTTTCTTGCAATAGCGAGATCAGAAAGGGATCGTGTGTGTGTGTGGAGTTGTTTTTCTTTACGGCAGGTATGTATCCCTTATGACTATTTGTGTCTTTGAGTTTTATTGTTGCATTCAGTTATGTTGATGCATTTATGAAGTGCACACGTGGATTTAATTTTGCAAAATTGTACGTGAGGTATTGGTGATTATTAATGAAAATACATTTATTTCGAAACATTTTATAAACTGAGAAGTGAATGATGTGATGTTAGAGTAATCAGAAACGCTTTTTATTGATAAAAACAAATAACAGATTAAAGAACTGTATATTTCTGTTAATAGTTTAAAATTAGTGCGGATTTTTAATTGATTTACATAAAAAATATACAACATGAGTGGTAATAGGATGATCTATATTTATTCTACATCTGGATCACAGGTTGGAGATGCAACCATGTTTTTGAATCTATATTTTTTATGTTACATCAATTCCTACAGGTGAGTACTAAGTTCGAGTTTAAACGCTAAAAATAAAAATAAATTACTAAGAAAAGTGTAAAATTGTACGTCTTCCGATACAAATTTAAATATAACTTGATGGAGAATAGCCCAAACCAAGTTTTTTATACAGATTATTTTTTTATAATGGATTATTAAAGAAAACGTATCATGAAAATTGCGATTTTAGCCTCTAAACTCGAACTTAATATCCACCTTAAATACTAAATGCTATACTGACAATTGGAAATTATGTCTAATTTTTTTTTCATTTTTTATTTCAAATATATTCTGAGAATAATTTCAAAAACGTCCCATTAGTCCATGGATATGATTTCAATAATGTACCAACTGGATGGATTTTTCAATGTGGTAAGTTTTCTATAAACGGTATTTTGTCCGTTTTTAATAAAACTAAAATTTAAATTTATTAAAAATTATTATTTTCACTTGCAGGTAAACAGGTCTTGTAATGGTATTTTTTTGAATATTCTTACTGTTTAATGCTAATTAAGCTGATATCCTTATTGGCTCTAGGAAACACTCTTGAAAACCGTAAGTTAAAAATCAATATGAACGATAGAATTTGATAATATTTTTCTTATATTTTGTATAACTTGCAATTTCAGATGCTTATAAGACAAATCCGCCCAACAAAAGTTAGCCAAAATCGATGAAATTGGACAATTCAATATATCTTTCATCTGGATAGAAAGCATGGAAATTTAAATTAATTAGTTTAGTCCTAATAACATAGAATATTACTCTTTTGAAGAAGCAATTACTAACTACCGACAAGTAACTGCATCCAACGTACTAATAAAAATATTTCCTTTATTGTATATCATAAGCCATAGTTTTGTGTAATATAATAATAATTTTTTGAAATAAAATACTGGTGGTTATAGAAAATTGACTTGTTTTGCACGAAAAATTTCTTAGTTGTATACAGGCTTGTTGTACCTTTGATTCCTCAATTTCTCTACTTTTTTGAAAATTATACCGACAAACAGTTTATTTCAAACCAATTTCTTAATACTGGTTTCCCAAAAAATCGTTAATTTTTCCGGATAGCAGGAATATTTTGAATGAGTTTAACTATATTCTTCCCAAAGCATAGTAATAATGAACTAAAATACGATGCAATACATGAACTAATTTATAAGAAAATCATGAACTTATCTAGATGAAAAAAATCTTTGGCGCCAAATCATGGTCATTCTTACTATGGGCTAGTTCATTTTTCATAAAAAATAGTAAACTTTTTTTTCGGTGTACTAAGATCAGGGAGCCACCGTGGTGTAGTGTTTAGCATGTACGTCTTGCATACATAGGTTCGTGGGTTCAACCCCAGTTTCGATCGAACACCAAAAATTTTTTCATCGGTGGGTCATCCCCTCCCAGTAATACTGGTGACATTCCTGATAGTTTCAAAGCTTCTCTAAGTGGTTTCACCGCAATATGGAACGCCGTTCGGACTCGACTATAAAAAGTGGGTCCCTTGTTGTTGAGCTAAACATAGAATCGGGCAGCACTCAGTGATAAGATGGTATCACAACAGTGTTGCCAGGTTGGGGGGTTTTCACCCCAAATTAAGGGGTTTTTTCACGTTAGGAGGGATTTTTGGGGGTACAAAAATATCTTAGACCTTATAAAGTGCAGTAATTCTCAACCAAATTCAGAACAATTCTGGCATGCTTTTGAGAAAAACGGTGCGGAAAGTCAACCTAAGTTTCTAAATACAAGCAAGTATGCGATAGCATTATCTTCGTCGAAAGGGTATTTTTAATATTTGACACAAATAAAAACAAATTAACGGCCATTTTCATGTAGCTCCGTTAGGCTTTAACTGCCAGTTAACAGAAAGAATAATGGAAATATCTTTTCTGCGGTTAACTTTAACTGAAAATTTTCAGCAGTTAAGTTTCTAACTGGCATATGGAATATATACGCAAGATAACAGATATGTAGATATCACGGTTTAAAAGTTCGTTGGCTAATGTAGCACTAACAGAGCTTCATGAAAATGGGGGTAAGAAATCATTTTTAACTTAGCAGCTGAAAGCATTTTAAGAGTTAAATTTAAATTTTTGGTTCCATAATTCCACGCCAACAATTTTGGCGAATAATGTATATATTTACTGATTTTTTTATTTCTGTTATTTATACTTTATAAACCGTTTTTTTAAATTAATTTGATTTAAAGGATTTATACATTGAATTATTTTGTTTTGCCTGCTTTTTAAGTTTTTATACATATTGTATTATTACACCCTTAGAAAAAATACTTTCTTCAAACAAAAGTTATAAAGTACTTTCTTAAAGAACAAATTTTATTTTTTCTTTACTTCAAAAGAAAATTGTTAGCAACAAACAAAACTTAGTTTGTCTAAAAGTTCCTCAGAAACGAAAACTCTTCTTTGTATATATATTTGTGTTAAATTTAATTTTTAAAGTGAATCACTACAGGATTTTTCCACGAAATTTGGGACCCTTTTTGTACTATTAACATTCTTAAATGTTTTGGGGGTTTTCGAAAAAAGTTTAGACCAATTTAGGGGCTTTTTATTAAGACTTGGGGAGGTGGGGAATCAAAAATCACCTGGCAACACTGTATCACAATTGAATGAATGGTCTAAGTTAGCCTGACAATATTGGGCTTACACTATAGCCAACGTGTTTCCGTTATAACTATTAATTTACAAATATCGTATAAATAAATAATATTAAATGTTTATAAAAGTTAATCAGAGAGAGACAAATAAAATAGAGAAGAGAGAACACAACAACTGTGGTACCACAATGGTGCACCCAGAAAAAAGAGCCTTCGAAAATAAAGGAAAAAAATCAGTAATAATTTACGGCCATTGAAGTTTATACCCACGTTTAGTTCATAAAATGTTTGAGACATACATAAAAAGTTAAAGTAAAATATCATTAGACAGTGGAAAATTTCCAAAAAAAATAAAATTTAACTACAAACAAATATTTTTTTTATACCCACCACCATAGAATGGTGATGGGGGTATAATAAGTTTGTCATTCCGTTTGTAACACATCGAAATATCGATTTCCGACTACATAAAGTATATATATTCTTGATCAGGGAGAAATTCTAAGACGATATAACGATGTCCGTCTGTCTGTCTGTCTGTCTGTTGTAATCACGCTACAGCCTTCAATAATGAAGCAATCGTGCTGAAATTTTGCACAAACTCGTCTTTTGTCTGCAGGCAGGTCAAGTTCGAAGATGGGCCATATCGGTCCAGGTTTTGATATAGTCCCCATATAAACCGACCTCCCGATTTGGGGTCTTGGGCTCATAGAAATCGTAGTTTTTATCCAATTTGCCTGAAATTTGAAATCTAGAGGTATTTTATGACCATAAAGAGGTGTGCCAAAAATGGTGAGTATCGGTCCATGTTTTGGTATAGCCCCCATATAGACCGATCTCCCGATTTTACTTCTTGGGCTTATAGAAACCGCAGTTTTTATTCAATTTACCTGAAATTGGAAATCTAGAGGTATTGTAGGACCACAAATACGTGTGCCAAAAATTGTGAGTATCGGTCCATATTTTGGTATAGCCCCCATATAGACCGGTCTCCCGATTTTACTTCTTGGGCTTATAGAAACCGCAGTTTTTATCCAATTTATCTGAATTTGGAAATCAAAAGGTACTTTAGAACCGTAAAGAGGTGTGCCAAAAATGGTGAGCATCGGTCCATGTTTTGGTATGGTGCCCATATAAACCGACCTCCCGATTTGGCAGGTCAAGTTCGAAGATTGGCTATATCGGCCCAGGTTTTGATATAGTCCCCATATAAACCGTCCTCCCGATTTGGGGTCTTGGGCTTATAGAAACCGCAGTTTTTATCCAATTTGCCTGAAATTTGAAAACTAAAGGTATTTTATGACCATAAAGAGGTGTGCCAAAAATGGTGAGTATCGGTCCATGTTTTGGTATAGCCCCCATATAGACCGATCTCCCGATTTTACTTCTTGGGCTTATAGAAACCGCAGTTTTTATTCAATTTACCTGAAATTGGAAATCTAGAGGTATTGTAGGACGAAAAATTGTGAGTATCGGTCCATGTTTTGGTATGGTCCCCATATAAAACGACCTCCCGATTTGGGGTCTTGGGCTTATAGAAACCGTAGTTTTTATCCAATTTGTCTGAAATTGGAAATCTAAAGGTATTTTAGGACTATAAAGAGGTGTGCCGAAAATGGATAGTATCGGTCCATATTTTAGTATAGCCCCCATAAGAACGATCTCCCGATTTAACTCCTTGGGTTTCTAGAAACCGTAGTTTTATCTGATTTGCCTGAAATTGTAAATATTCTGGTATTTTAGGCTCACAAAAACGTGTATCGGATTAAGTTTTTATCGGTCCATTTGGTAATGCCTCCATATAGACCGACTTCACTTCTTGAGGGTGTAGAAGGCGCACTGATCATGAAAATTGCTTGAAACTCAATTTAAAATTTCCAGATTTTCTTCTACAGATTTAAGATTTCAAATCAAGACGTTATTTTATAATTTTCTTGCACACTTACAAGAGATGTTAATGATTCCTCTAACACTCAAACAAAAATGGTTCTTATAAATCCAAAATCTGATATAGTCTTCATAGGTAAAATCGTTAAATGTATGTTCGTGAAGTGTACTGGCTGAACTGCTCTGCTTGATCTGTCCTCAAACCCTCTGAAATTTCAAAGGAAACCCTAATATTTGGTATTATACTTGATTTATGGTGGTGGGTATTTAAAATTCGGCCCGGCCGAATTTACTGCTGTATATACTTGTTTTACTATCAGGTAACATTCAGTGAATCCAAATCTGGAAAAATTATTTTATGATCTTTTCTTCTTAAGGCAGCATGTTATTAAAACTGGAAGGTCCATGGAGCACAAACGCTGTTGTTTAGGTGTAAAAAGTATATGTTTGGAAGTCAAATTTTTAGCACATTATTTTTATGTGCAAGCATATATTGTCCATAAAATCTCATAATATGTTTGTGACATATATGATAATATGTTAGAACATATTATGTTTAGGACATAACATTTTTTTTATATATAATATGTGTAGATGCAAACATATATTAATTTAGAAATTGCCTATACTGACATATGTGTTTAGAAAGAGAGACCGAGAGAGTATGCTGCAAGTAAAAAAATTAAAGTAACCAAATGGCGCCTTAAAAATATTTACACACAAAGAAGTTAAATAATACCTTATATATCACGCAGAGAAGAAACATGATTGTCACAATCATATTCGAAGAGCAAAATAATATTATAGGAGCTATTTTTGCGGCGACCATGTAACATTTTAACCTGCAACCATGTTGGCTCAGTGAACATAGTTCTAAGAAAAATGTAATTGTCCTCATCTAAAATGTTATTATATTGATAAAAAGAATTTTGTTTGAATGAAAAGGCAATGGTCACGATTTGAAATGTTATGGTATTCATTAAAAATGTTTTTCTCCTAGTTAAAAGAACATGGTCACAACCTAAAATGTTTTGATCTTTATGAAAAAACTTCTTTCATCGTCGAAAAAAGGACGCCACTTGCGAAAAGAAAACACAAAATTAACTTTATTTGTTTGTTTTTATTTATTTATAAACTAATTCATTGTTTATTTGTATTTATAATGCCGTTCAAGCAAAAAACAACATATATTTTTACGCACTCTATTTTATTTCAATTTCAACGATAAGTAATTATTCCATATTATATACATCGTGCCCATCAAATGTACAAACGCAGACATCATGTAACTGCAAATAAAAATAAGTGATACCATATAGCAAAATGCAGAACAAAAAACAGGTACATTTTTCAATTACACTTTCCTTTTTTGTCTTCACATAAAACCACGTGCCACTTCTGAATAATAAATTAACACAAAACACAGTAAATCCGTATTCTCCGTCCATTCCAAGAAACAATCAACACACGACTGACGCGCAAAATGAAAATCGTGTGTACCTGCTCAATGTTTTTATAAAACTCTTTTCGCTGCAAACAAGTTAAAAAATTAAATGGTCACGAAAAAAATGTAAATGGTCTTTATGGCCATGTAATGGTTCTAGACATGTCTATACTTAACCTATAAAAATACTTTTTTCCCTGTAAAAAAGTAAAAAAAAATTGAATGGTACATGGTACATGATTTTATCGACCATTTAATGGTCTCAAATTCTATCATTTAAATGATAGAACATGTTTGCGGTATTTGAGAACCATTCAAATGCTTATTGCCACCATACATTTTTCTCCGCTAGGAAACTATTTTTACAAAGACAAAATACATGGTTTTCGCGGCAATTACATGCTCTAGATAAGCATAAAATGGATGCGGCAACCATGTCCAAACATGGTTTTTCTGTGCGTGTAGTTGAGAATAGGTAATATTACATAGAAATTAATTTAATTTTGTACTATATTTGATCAGACAAAGTGCATTAATAAAATAATATGTCAAGGCCTAAATACAATTAACTATATTCTGTGTAATCTGAAACCAAAATTGAAAATCAAATTTTGCCGGAAAAACCTACAAAATGAAAGATAAATAAGATTTACAAGGGATAAAAGCAATGTTGGTAAAGAATCTGTGTAGTGTAATAATAGCTCTATACTCTACTAAAGTCAATTTGTTTATTTGTAAACAAAAACTTAGTTCAATGCGCACTGTATCTTTTAACATAAGATGCAACTAATATTTCTGTAAAAAAAAACACAAAAAAGTTTGAAATTTTTTTCCATTTTGCATATTATATATATTTTGCGGAGGAATCGGTGTTCTTGTTCATTTAAACCAACATTTTGTGTTAACTTAGTCAACCCTATCTTTCGAGCGATTAAATATTAAGATAGTTCTTCTGAAAAAAAAACATTTTTTTTTGAACAGATTTGAACTCTTTTAAAGGGTAGGGTCAGGAAAGTGTTGCACAAAGTACTGAAGTTCTTTTTCACACCATGGTTTCCACAGACGTGTATTTTACATTTCAAACAAATCAGACAACTTGAGCTTTTGTTTTTACACAGAATTACGGTGAATACGCAGGTGTAAAATAATCCGTCCTAAAAATGTCGGGGAGATGTCCATGACTTTCCACAATTTTTTTAATTGTGTTCTGTATTTAAGTTGGAAATGTGGAAATTTCCTGTGAAATTCAAGTGGGGTTTGGCAATGGGAGGTATCCTTCTGATCAACATATCGGGAAGTTAAGCATCATATTTCAACGACATACAAAGAATCGTTGTTTCCCGCCCAATATATCGGAAAAGTAAAAGTACTTAACAAACTGAACATTCCCGGAGAATGAAGCATTCTCTACGTTGCCTGTCAATTTCATATAAATTTCATGTTTTTACTTAAAAAGTCTAATAAGAAGCCTGTGCAAATATCATAAAATTATGTTCCCATTTAGGGACAACTGTCGACTTTCAATTTTCAAAAAATTGGGAAAGGGGAGCCACCGTGGGGCAATGGTGAGCATGTCCCCTTGCATGCACAAGGTCGTGGGTTCGATTCCTGCTTCGACCGAACACCAAAAAGTTTTTCAGCGGTGGATTATCCCACCTCAGTAATGCTGGTGACATTTCTGAGGGTTTCAAAGCTTCTCTAAGTGGTTTCACTGCAATGTGGAACGTCGTTTGGACTCGGCTATAAAAAGGAGGTCCCTTATCATTGAGCTTAACATGGAATCCGGCAGCACTCATTGATAAGAGAGAAGTTCACCAATGTGGTATCACAATGGACTGAATAGTCTAAGTGAGCCTGATACATCGGGCTGCCACCCAACCTAACCCTCTCCTCTTTCTCGCCCATCCCCAGCCAGATATCGAAAAATCACGTACCCAATATTAATTTCATAAACTACTTAACGTTCCCTATAAATTCCGAGTAAATCGACTAAGTTTAGATTTCTACATATTCCCCTTCCTCGACTACATATCGAAAAATCATGTACCGTGTATTAGTTTAATCACTCACTTCCTTTGCAACCTTCAAGTAAATTGGAGAAGTTTAGATTTTTTTAAGGTATGTCTCTTTCCCCGATCTAATATCGGAAAAAAACAAAGAAGTGGATACCACACTCAACCTTCCCTTCAAATTTTAAAATGTA